>NC_083408.1:65210038-65513068 GCF_020745735.1 Hemiscyllium ocellatum | reverse complement strand
TAGTTTGTGGATTTTAGCAAAGGATGTGGATGAAAGAAGTTTAGTTGATGTAGTTGATATGGATTTTAGCAAAGCCTTTGATAAAGTTCCACATAGAAGACTGATTGAAAAGGTTAAAGCACATGGAATTGAGGGAAACTTGGCGAGTTGGATCAGAACCTAGTTTAGTAATAGGACACGAAGGGCACTGGTAGAACGCTTCATGACTTCCATGGTGACCAAATCACTGATGTTTCTATTTTCCTTTTTAATTTTGAATAGTCACCAGTAAAATACCCATGCAGCCAAATAGATATTTACATCAAAGCATTTTATGGGCATTGCAAACTCTCAAAAGGGAGAGCAAGAAGGGGCATGGGTCTGCTTTATTATCATGATGCTGCTGTCCCACTCCCCTCTCCCTGTAGGTCTTTCATTTTCCTTTTATATCTGCAAGTGTTATCACATACGACTGAATGGCTTTCCCACCATCAAATCATCGTGATTGTTAACCACACTCACCCATTAGCCAACTATAAAGTGTTTATGCTTTATTGTTTTCTCAAAATCACCATGACTACATCTTTTATCAACTGCCAACAGTAAAACACAAGAGCAGCCATTAGGTATGTATATGCAAAACCTGTTATGGGCAATGTAGGTCAGTTTATAGATATCTTTAATCAATCTGTTCAGACATGCTGTTAAACACCTCTGCAGCAAGTGGGACATGAATGGCTTTCTCACCACCAAATCACCATGACGTTTTTTTTCATTTTTAGTGATCAATCACCAGATATTTAGAAGTTTACATGCAAATTGATCATGGGCAGTGCAAACCATCAAAACTGGGGGGATAGGGAGTGTATGGGAGAGCAGGAAAGGACTTAGTCAGTCTGGTCTGCTGTATTCCTTGTTGGGTCCACTTTATTTATTTTTAATCAGTATGTTAAAACCTGATTTGGCACGTGTGGAGTTGGAACGTGAATCCAGGTGTTCTGGCTTAGAGATGGGGACACTATCACCGTGCTTTAAGAACCCTCAGCTCTGCTTTATTTTATGTTGCATCAACCTGTTCAGACATGTTATGACGCATGTCTATTGTTTGGGACTTGAACTCAGGCCTCCTGGGTCAGACAGAGGGACTCTATCACTTTGCCACAAAAGCCTATTAGGGTCTGCTAGATTTTATTTTACTCTTATCCTGGTCAAGGATTTTCATGCCCTCCTCTGGAGCAGGTGGAACATGAGCTAGGTCCTCCTGGTTCAGATGTAGGAACACTATCAATGACAGTGAGTGACCATAAAATCAGAAAAGATAAGAAACGTAGTTTGCAGGACTCGAGGCTGTGTTGGGAAACCTAAATGGATTTCAAATTCATTGCCTTAACCACTTGATCATGCCTATAAGACACTATTGAGGAATCTTCATATCCACCAGGAATTCTTGCAAATGTTTCTGCCTAGTTTTGAATCAGGGCCTCTTGCATGTGAAGTAATTATGATAACCACTTCACTCCAGAAATGTGAGGCTAGGGTCTGCTTTACTTTTTTCTCAATAACCAGAAGTGCTATTACACACAACTGAGTGGCTTTCCCACCAACAAAATTTTTTTTTTGTTTTTTTTTTTCCCCTTTGGCTACACAAGTGATTACTGTGGTAGTTAATCTATGGTCTGCTTTACAAAGGGCTCAGGTGAGGAGTTCAACTGGGCAGGTCATCACCTGTTACCAAGGGATCACCTCTTCAACCAGCTCCATAAGGTGATTAATTTGTGATTTCCCATGGACCTTATAGGTGTTATGACAGAAATCATGTCTCCAGAGCACTAGCCTAGACGTGAGATCACCCATCTGATGACATCTATCACAATATCACTCTTTTCCCCACTCACCAGCGGCCTTACAAATCTTTTATTCAAAACCAAGCTACTAATATCATCACCAATAACAGTGAAAACTTAAGTCATCATTGTTCTGAATTTGCGAAAGATGTCCTGACCTCTCCACCCCCATTCCCTCTCCAGCCTGTCACCCTCACCTTAACCTCCTTCCACCTATCGCATTCCCAATGCCGCTCCCCCAAGTCCCTCCTCCCTACCTTTTATCTTAGCCTGCTTGGCACACCTTCCTCATTCCTGAAGAAGGGCTTATGCCCGAAACGTCGCTTCTCCTGCTCCTTGGATGCTGCCTGACCTGCTGCGCTTTTCCAGCAACACATTTTTCAGCTCTGATCTCCAGCATCTACAGTCCTCACTTTCTCCTAATTTCAGTTATTTCTAATTCATGCAAATCAACATAACAAATTCGTTTATATTTTATTAATTGTAAGTACTATAGATTTCATGGTCTTGCTCGTTTTATTTAATTATGCATTGGAATTTCTAAAAGCACCTTAAAAGAAAGATGAATATTTTGAAAACCTTTTGCTGTTATTTGTATTTTATGAACATTGACTATTTTTGAATTAGGCTTTTATTATATGTGGCTCTTTTGCAAGAGTTATTGTTTTAAATTTATTCATAATTATTTTACTTTAGCAGATGAACATCAAACAAAATCAAGTGGCCAGCAAACTCAAAAAGAAAGCAATCATAAATTACCAAAATGGGTAAGAAATTATTTCATAATCGATGAATTGAGTCTAGCAGTGAGCAGATTGTCTCCTGTCTGACATTGGTCGTGTGTACTGCACTTTCTTTGTTGAAGAACCTGTTAAATTTCAGTACAGGTTGGGAGTTGAAAATGTGTTTGTTCCTGTGGTTACCAATGGTTTTATGTAAAATTTCCTTATGCAGTACCAAAGCAGTTGCTTGTGTATAACATAGGGAGTCTGCAAGACTTTGTGCTTTAAGAAAAACTTAAACAGTTCAGTTTAAATAATATTTGTATTGGGGAATGCAAGGCAGGAGTGGATTATATGTACAAGGTTTAAAACTACAATTCCAAAAATTAATTTTTAAATATCTCAAGCTGATCATCTAAATTTGTTGATACCAGTATAGCTTAGCTTGCTGGTTGAGAATTTATTAAGTAAAGAGGCAGTCTTTTCCCCAAGGTAGGGGAGTCCAAAGCTAGAGGGCATAGGTTTAAGGTGAGAGGGGAAAGATTTAAAAGTAACCTCAGGGTTAGCTTTTTTACGCGGTGGGTTGTGTGTGAATGGAATGTGGCTGAGCAAGCGGTGGAGGCTAGTACAATTGCAACATTTAAAAGGCGTCTGGGTGGGTACACGAATAGGATGGGTTTGGAGGGATCTGGGCCACTTTGTAGCAAATGGGGCTAGATCAATTTAAAATACCTGGTTGGTATGGACCAGTTGGACCAAAGGCCTATTTCCGTGCTGTATGTCTCTGTGACTCTATAACTGTGTAAAGGGTTAATTCAAAACCGTTCAGAGCCACTGAACTTAAAAACAAGCCAAAACAGCAAAGGAAACGGTAAATGCATAAGTGAGCCAGAGTTGTTTGGCCTGCTTGTGATTTTGTATACGTGCCCAAAGCAAATCCATTCCACTTATGTCTCTCTCTGGGGGCGTTTTCAAGATAGAAGCTTGTAACTAGTGAAATGCCACAAGAATCGATGAGGCCACACCCATTCACAATATATGTTAATGAATTGGATGATGGAAGTGCATGTGCTGCCAATTTGTTGCTCGGCAGTAGGAAGGCAAATGGTGAGGATGACATTGCTTAGAGGGATATAGACCGGTTAAATAAATTGGCACAATCTTGGCTAGTGGAATATGTGGAAAAATGAGGTTATGCACTTTGGCAGGAAGAAAAGAGGAGTTAAATGTCATTTGAATGGAGGAAGAACGTAGAAAGCTGCTGTATAGAGAGAATAGTGCATGAATCACATGGCAAATGGAATTCTAGTCTTTATTTCAAAGGAAATTGAATAGAAATATAGGTGTCTTACTAAACTTACATAGAAGACACAACACAGACCATGCCTTGAACAGTCTGAGCACTTTTAGTTCCCTTATCTCAGGAAAGAAATACTGACATTCTGAGGCAATCCAGGAAAGGTTCATGAGGTTGATCCTGAGTATGGAAGAATTTTCTCACGAGGTGGCTGAGAATAGGTTAGGTGTGCAGTCATGAGAGTTTCTGGGAATGAAAGTTGACCTTATTGTAACATAGAAGATTCTTGGGAAACTTGACTAGGTGGATGTGGAGAGGGTTGTTTTCCCTTTATGGAAGTGTCGAGCATCAGCGGACATAATCTCAGAGCAAAGCATCTCCCATTTAAGATAGAGATGAAGAAGATTTCTTTTTCTTTGAGGGTAGTGAGTCTGTAACAAAGTCATAGCAGCAATGGACTCAGAACAGAAACACTTTCACCTTGTGCTTTGTGGCCATGACAGTTAGTTTTCGTCAGTGTATAACAGTATATGTAGTAAAGCAAAATCAGTGATTGCAGGCAAGATAATGGAGAAATGGAGAGGTACAGGACTGGGGAGCCTGGCTAAATCCCTAACTGGGGGAGCTAGGGCAATTTTGCCAACAAGCAATTTTGAGGTAGGCGGTTAAGAAGTCAGAGAGTGATTTATAAAATTGAGAGGCATAGATAAGGTGAATAGCAAATATCCTTTCCTTGGAGTAGGGGAATTCAAAACTAGAGGTCACAGTTTTAAGGTGAGGGGGAAAGATTTACAAGTGATCTTGTGTATTACAACATTGAAAAGACATTTGGACAGCTACATGAATAGGAAAGGTTGACAGAGAGTTGGGCCAAACATAGGCCAATGGGACTGGACAAGTTTGGGAACTGAGAAGGATCTGTTCCATGTTTTATGACTGAGATGTGTGTGAAAATATGGAACAATATAGCACCAAACACAACAATGGAAAGTAATTTTTAGTAGTGAATTTGTGAAATAAACCATGCAATGTTAGATGATATGTTTCACAAAATCTGAGTGGACCAACCAAGTTATACAATTAGACATGCCTAATATACACTGTCCATGCAGAAATGGCCTGGAGTTAAACCCCATGTCACTGAGTTTTTGGTGGAATTCCGAAAGTCTCTTCTCTAATAAGTGATAAAGCCTGCTCTACCTTTTCTGAGCATGTGAATGTCCTATATGCAGGAAGAAGGGCATTTATTAGGCTGAGATTTGAAAAGAATTTCAGTGAGCCTTTTGGAATCGCGCAAAACCATTAGAAAGAGTTGTTATCCAGGAGGCATGGTACAATAGAAGAGAGAAGGGCAGAAAGAATGAAAATGTAGAAACCGAAGTAGGCTCTTTACAGCAAGGTAATTAATTAGCTCTTATTACGCAACATTAAATCTGAGATAGCCCTGAAACCTAGTTGGCTCCACAATGCATGCTCCAGAAACCCAGCTCTTTACATCCTGCGAATTCAAATCCCACAGCATTTATGCTGATATTGTTAACTAGTCTATGTGTAATTTGAAGATATATGTTGGTGCTGTATTACCCATATTACATGTATTTCTAATTTCCTGATTTACACAGTGTTCAACGTTATCAGACATTAATAGGGAATTAGGCCATTCAGCCTGTCATGTCTGCTCGGCCATTTGATCATGGCTGGTGTTTCTCAACTTCATTCTCCTGCCTTGATCCCCTTACCAATCAAGAACCTAACCACTTCTGTCTTAAATACACTCAATAAATTGGCCTCCACGGCCAATTGGCCTCAATAAATTGACCTCAGTCAGAGAGAGAGAGAGAGAGAGAGACAGAGACAGAGAGAGAGAGAGAACCTGCACAGTTATCACCTTTGCTGTTTGAATTTGTGTATTGCTGGACATGGGAGTGCATCTGGGAAAATTAACAAACAGTGAAATTCACAACTAATCTTGGAGGAACTATTGGGGGAAGTTCACAGCACAGAATCAGATAAGTTTATTGTTGTTTTAAGTCTATCCATGAGAAAGGCTGCAGGAGTGAGTATAGTGGATTCTTTCTTGTTTATATGTTTTTGGAAGATAAGTGTCTTGATTAAACTTAAAATATAAGCCATAGCTATTTATTTAACTTGGGGCAGTGTTTGTAGAGGAATAAGACTGTGTTATTTTCTGGGTCTGTAGATTGTGAAGGAGCAAAAATGGCCTTTGCAGCGATATGTACTACTTGTCAGATGTGGGAGCGTTTAAGGGTCACTGTGGATTATACCTGCCATAAATGTTGTTGGATGCGAATCTTATCAGATTGAGTGGATTGGTTGGAGAGACAGATAGAAGTGATGAGGAATTTGCAACAGCAACAGTATGTGATGGATGGCAATTATAGGAAGGGGGGTAAGCCTCAGACACAGTCACATAGATGGGTTAACTCCAGGAAGGGTGAGCGAGGTCGGCACCTAGGGCAGGAGACTTTTGTGAATATACCCATGTCAAACAGCATGCTGTTTTCGGAAAATGTAGGGGCTGATGGATTCTCAGGGGATCGTAGCACGAATAGCCAAGTTTCTGATATTGAGACTGGCTATAATGCAATGAGGGGTATGTCGGCTTCAAAGAGATGAATTGTGTTAGGGGATTCTATAGTCAGAAGTACAGACAGACATTTCTGTGGCCAGCAGAGCAAAAGCAGAATGGTGTGTTGTTTCCCTGGTGCCAGGATCAAGGATGTCTCGGAGAGTGTGCAGAATGCTCTCACGGGGGAGAGTGGCCAGCAGGAACCAATGACATTGAGACTCTGAAGGGAGATTACAGAGAGTTAGGCAGAAATTTAAAAAGGAGGTCCTCATGGGTAATAATATCTGGATTATTCCCAGTGCTTTGAGCTAGTGAGGGCAGGAATAGGAGGATAGAGCAGATGAATGCATGGCTGAGGAGCTGGTGTATGGGAGAAGGATTCACATTTTTGGATCATTGGAATCTCTTTTGGGGTAGAAGTGAGCTGTACAAGAAGGACGGATTGCACCTAAATTGGATGGGGACTAATATACTGGCAGGGACATTTGCTAGAACTGCTTGGGAGGATTTAAACTAGTAAGGTGGTTGGGGTGGGGGGGGTGCGACCCAGGGAGATAGTGAGGAAAGAGACGGGTACAGCTGAGAACAGAAGTGAGTCAATCAGTCAGGACAGGCAGGGACAAGGTAGGACTAATAAATTAAACTGCATTTATTTCAATGCAAGGGACCTAACAGGGAAGGCAGATGAACTCAGGGCATGGTTAGGAACATGGGACTGGGATATCATAGCAATTACGGAAACATGGCTCAGGGATGGGCAGGACTGGCAGCTTAATGTTCCAGGATACAAATGCTACAGGAATGATAGAAAGGGAGGCAAGAAAGGAGGGGGAGTGGTATTTTTGATAAGGGACAGCATTATAGCTGTGCTGAGGGAGGATATTCCTGGAAATACATCCAGGAAAGTTATTTGGATGGAACTGAGAATTAAGAAAGGGATGGTCACCTTATTGGGATTGTATTATAGACACCCCCAATAGTCAGAGGGAAATTGAGAAACAAACTTGTAAGGAGATCTCAGCTTTCTGTAAGAATAATGGAGTTATGGTAGGGGATTTTAACTTTCCAAACATTGACTGGGACTGCCATAGTGTTAAAGGTTTAAATGGAGAGGAATTTCTTCAAGTGTGTTCAAGACAATTTTCTGATTTCAGTATGTGGATGTACCTACTAGAGAAGGTACACAAACTGACCTACTCTTGGGAAATAAGAAGGGCAGGTGACAGAGGTGTCAATGGGGGAGCACTTTGGTGCCAGCGACCATAATTCTATTCGTTTTAAAATAGTGATGGAAAAGGACAGACCAGATCTAAAAGCTGAAGTTATAAATTGGAGAAAGGCCAATTTTGAAGGTATTAGGCAAGAACTTTCGAAAGCTGATTTGAGGCAGATGTTCACAGGTAAAGGGACGGCTGAAAAATGGGAAGCCTTCAGAAATGAAATAACAAGAATCCAAATAAAGTATATTCCTGTCAGGGTGAAAGGGAAGTCTGGTAGGTATAGGGAGTGCTGGAAGACTAAAGAAATTGAGGATTTGGTTAAGAAAAAGAAGGGAGCATATGTCAGGTACTGACAGGATAGATCGAGTGAATCCTTAGAAGAATATAAAGAAAGTAGGAGTACACTTGAGGGAAATCAGGAGGACAAAACGGGGACATGAGATAGCTTTGGCAAATAGAATTAAGGAGAATCCAAAGGGTTTTTGCAAATACATTAAGGACAAAAGGGTAACTAGGAAGAGAATAGGGCCCCTCAAAGATCAGCAAGGCGTCCTTTGTCTGGAGCCGCAGAAAATGGGGGGGGTACTAAATGAATATTTTGCATCAGTATTTACTGTGGAAAAGGATATGGAAGATATAGACTGTAGGGAAATAGATGGTGACATCTTGCAAAATGTCCAGATTACAGAGGAGGAAGTGCTGGATGTCTTGAAACGGTTAAAAGTGGATAAATCCCCAGGACCTGATCAGGTGTACCCGAGAACTCTGTGGGAAGCTCGAGAAGTGATCGTTGGGCCACTTGCTGAGATATTTGTATCATCGATAGTCACAGGTGAGGTGTCGGAAGACTGGAGATTGGCAAATGTGGTGCCATTGTTTCAGAAGGGTGGTAAAAACAAGCCAGGGAACTATAGACCGGTGAGCCTGACATTGGTGGTGGGCAAGTTGTTGGAGGGAATCCTGAGGGACAGGATGTACATGTATTTGGAAAGGCAAGGACTGATTTAGGATAGGCAACATGGCTTTGTGCGTGGGAAATCATGTCTCACAAACTTGATTGAGTTTTTTGAAGAAGAAACAAAGAAGATTGATGAGGGCAGAGCAGTAGATGTATCTCTATGGACTTCAGTAAGGCGTTCGACAAGGTTCCCCATGGGAGACTGATTAGCAAGGTTAGATCTCACGGAATACAGGGAGAACTAGCCATTTGGATACAGAACTGGCTCAAAGGCAGAAGACAGAGGATGGTGGTGGAGGGTTGTTTTTCAGACTGGAGGCCTGTGACCAGTGGAGTGCCACAAGGATCGGTGCTGGGCCCTCTACTTTTTGTCATTTACATAAATGATTTGGATGCGAGCATCAGAGGTACGATTAGTAAGTTTGCGGATGACACCAAAATTGAAGGTGTAGTGGACAGCGACGAGGGTGACCTCAAATTGCAATAGGATCTGGACCAGATGGGCCAATGGGTTGAGAAATGGCAGATGGAGTTTAATTCAGATAAATGCGAGGTGCTGTATGTTAGGAAAGCAGGACTTATATCCTTAATGGTAAGGTCCTAGGGAATGTTGCTGAACAAAGAGACATTGGAGTGCAGGTTCATATCTCCTTGAAAGTGGAATCGCAGGTAGGATAATGAAGGCAGCGTTTGGAATGTTTTCTTTATTGGTCAGAGTATTGAGTACAGGAGTTGTGAGGTCATGTTGTGGCTGTACAGGACATTGGTCAGGCCATTGTTGGAATATTGCTTGCAATTCTGGTCTCCTTCATATCGGAAAGATGTTGTGGAACTTGAAAGGGTTCAGAAAAGATTTACAAGGATGTTGCCAGGGTTAGAGGATCTGAGCTACAGGGAGAGGCTGAACAGGCTAGGGCTGTTTTCCCTGGAGCGTCGGAGTCTGAGGTGTGACCTTATAGAGGTTTCCAAAATTATGAGGGTTATGGATAGGATAAATACGCAAAGTCTTTTCCTTGGGGTGGGGGAGTCCCGAACTAGAGGGCAAAGGTTTAGGGTGAGAGGGGCAAGATATAAAAGAGATCTAAGGGGCAACTTTTTCACGCAGAGGGTGGTATGTGTATGGAATGAGCTGCCAGAGGATGTGCTGGAGGGTAATATGATTGCAACATTTAAGAGGCATTTGGATGGGTATATGAATAGGAAGGGTTTGGAGGGATATGGGCCGGGTGCTGGCACGTGGGACTAGATTGGGTTGGGATATCTGGTCGGCATGGAAGGTTGGCCCGAAGGGTCTGTTTCCATGCTGTACATCTCTATGACTCTATTACATTTGCCTTCCTTACTGCTGACTGAACCTGCATGTTAATTTGAAGAGAATCCTGAACGAGGATTCCCAAGTCCTTTTGTGCTTTAGATTTATTAATCCTTTCCCCATTCAGGAAGTAGTTCACTCCTCTATTCTTCCTACCAAAGTGCAGACCTCTCACTTCCCCACATTATATTCCATCTGCTATTTCTTTGCCCACTCTCCTCACCGATCCAAGTCCTTCTTCGATCTCCCTGCTTCCTTAATGCTACCTGTTTCTCCATCCATCTTTGTGTTATTTGTTTACTTAGCAACAACGTCCTCAGTTCCTTCATCCAGATCAATAGTTGTGGTCCCAAAATCTACCTCGGAATTCCATTAATTACAGGCTGCCATCCTGTAAAAGACCCCTTTATCCATACTCTACCAGTTAGGTAAGCCTCTATCCACACTGTACCTTTTCCCGAAAAATATGTGTTCTTTTTACCAGCCCCCTGTGTGGTACCTTGTCAAAGGCCTTCTGGAAATCCAAATAGATCACATCCACTGGCTCTTTGTTTAATTTGCTCATTACCTCTTCAGAAAATTCTAAAGTATTTGTCAGGCATCACCTCCCCTTGAAGAAACCATTGCTGACTCAGATCTATTTCAGCATGCACTTTTACCTGCACACTGCAACCTCAAATTAAATGATAGACTCTAATATCAATGATCAAGGTCAGGCTAACCAGTCGATAGTTTCCTGTCTCCTGCTCCCTTTCCTTCCTAAATAGTATTCCATTTGCCATTTTCCAGTTCTCTGGGATCCAGCGATTTCTGAAAAATCACCATCAGTGCCTCACCTCTTTTTTTCCTTCAGAACTCTGGGGATAGTCCATCTAGTCTGGATAATTTAACCACCTTTTTATCTTGCAGCTTCCCCAGCACCTTCTCCTTTTGTGATGGTCAGTGCACCCACCTCTACTCCCTCACTGGCTCAGTGGTTAGCACTGCTGCCTCACAGCACCAGCATCCCAGGTTCAATTCCAGCTTTGGGAGACTGCATGGAGTTTGCACATTCTCCCCGTGTCTGTGTGGGTTTCTTCCAGGTGCTCTGGTTTCCTCCCACATCCAAAGATGTGCAGGTCAGGTGAATTGGCTGTACTAAATTGCCCATAGTGTTAGGTGCGTTAGTCAGAGGGAAATGAGTCTGAGTGGGTTACTCTTCGGAGGGTCGGTGTGGACTTGTTGGCCAAAGGGCCTGTTTCCACGCTGTAGGGAATCTAATCTAATCTAAACTCTGGTATGCTACTGGTGTCTTGCACTGTGAAAACTGATGCAAAGTACTTATTCCGTTCTTCTGCAATTTCTTTAGCTTCTTATTACTACTACTCATTTTCCAGTGATTGAATGTTCATTCTTGCCTCTCTCTTAAATTTGTGACATATAAAAAAAACTCTTGCAGCTAGCTTACTCTCCTATTTCATCTGCTCTGAAAATAACCTGTATTGATGAAATTAGTGGCTGTCACCAATGACTTTACGGTTTACCTGTGATGTCACTGTTTTGTGCTGAGCCACTGATCCTGGGTTTCAATTTACCCTGTTAAGAAAACCATACAAATTATGAATTGTCTCCTTAAATATTTGCCAGTATTTTGCTTACTGTCTTACCTGCTAATCTATCTACCCCATCCACTTCAGCTAACTCTGTCCTAATTTCATTGTAATTCCCTTTGTTTAAGTTAAATATACTTGTTTTGGACCCAAGTTTCTCGCTTTTGAACTGAATTATAAATTCTTGCCACTTCCTGGGGGATCTTTGAGTTTGTTTATTAAACCTGCTTCATTATCCATTACCAGATCCAGATTAGCCTGTTCCCTGGTTGACTCCATGAAACATTGCTCTCAAAAAGTATCCCTCATGCGTTGTCTGAGTTTGTTGTCAGAACTACCCTTTCTAACTTGATTGACCAAACAACATGAAAGTTAAATTCACCTATAATTATCACTCCCTTTTTACACGCTCCTATTATTTGTTGATTTATACTTTTTTTCTGTGGTTATCTTTTAGGTGCCGAAACACTACTTCTACCAATGTTTTCTTTACTATTTTTTACTTCCATACAAGTGGACTGTTTATCACCTGAGCTTGGGTCATCTCTCATGACTGTCCTAATTTGATCCCTCACTAATAGTGCTACTCCACTACCTTTGCCTTCCCTCCACTCTTTCTGAAAGTTAAATTCACAGTTCTGATCTCCTTGTAACTATGTCTTTGTCATGGCTACAAGATAATTTACTTCAATTTGTGTCATCAGTTCACACTACATTTTACCTCAAAAGCTCTGGAGGTGGATTTGTAGTCTGCTGTTTATCTTCTTCCCAATCTCTTGAAAGTTTGATTGGAGGATCCATTTTCCTTTCTAAGTCATTGCGTCAATATATACTAAATCTTCCGATTGTTGTCTGTCCCTGTTGACCGCTGTGCACCTGCTCTGACACAAAGATTTACTAATACAAAAAAAAACTAGGCTTCCTAATTAAAGAGAGAAAGACTTGGATTTTTACAGCAAACTCAAAATGCTCAGAATGACTTAAATGCGTTTAGTCACTTGAAACTTACTGAAGAAAATTTCTCAACAAATGAGAAAGCAAGTCGGCTGTTTGTTTTGAAAATCTTTTCTTGATTCCAGTTTTGTAGATTTAAAAATTTACTGATTGATTTCGCATTTTATAAAAAACAGCGTTCAAATTCGAATCATGAACAAGTAACTGAAGGACGTCTTCTGATGGAGCCAGGAGATGGCAGCACACACGAAGGTATGACCAACCACAGGCATTTTCGATTTGGTTTTTAGTGTGTTCTGAGAGTATAAACATGTGAAATAGATTCAAGGTTTACAGTCACTCAGTTTAAAATGTGTGTCCTCCTTTAGGCATGCTGGGAGTTTAGTTATGATTGATATAAATGTTGCTTTATGCAAATCCCACCAGAAATGCAATTTTAAGAGCAGATGATAAACTTAGTTTCTGTTATGATTGATGAATTTTGTGCTTTACATATGATAGTGGCTACAGAGCAACGTTTGTTTAATTTTGAAACTAGAAGTATAGGGACAAGAGTAAATCATTCAGCCCCTTGAACCTTTTTTTCTCATTCAATTATATAGTGACTCATTTATATCTTTATTTTGTTTACTCATCATGTAGCTTTAACCTTTAATATGTTGCCTCACTGAAAATCATCAGTCTCATTTGTAATTTTCAGTTGATCTAGAACCAGCAGTCATTTTGGGGACAATGCATATGTCAATTAAGCTGTTAATGAAGAAGTAGACTCAATTTTACCAGCCTTTTGAGAAAGGGTTGAGGGCAAGTTTGAAGATTGATGGGTCTGTAAGATAATGAGGAAAGTAGGAGATGGAGTGCTTGATATCTTCCCACTGCCTTGCCACCCAGCTAGTGGTATGTAAGTAAAAAATGAGGTCTGCAGATGCTGGAGATCACAGCTGCAAATGTGTTGCTGGTCAAAGCACAGCAGGCCAGGCAGCATCTCAGGAATAGAGAATTCGACGTTTCGAGCATAAGCCCTTCATCAGGAATTCTCTATTCCTGAGATGCTGCCTGGCCTGCTGTGCTTTGACCAGCAACACATTTGCAGCTAGTGGTATGTAAGGTTTGGATGCCTTTCCTGCCCAGAAGCCAATTAAAGCCTGAAGGCATTAGTATATTTTAAGCAGAAATGTGCCTTCCACTGAGTGGTGAGCCCACTATTCTGGGCACCTTTTGGCCCAAAGAAGTGTCCTGCAGAGACAGTGGGTGCCACATTAGCTGTGGCTTCACTTGCCCTCACAAACTTCTCCCTTTCCATTAGACTGTTGCCTGGCCTGCCTGATTGGCCTGATAACCCCAAATCATTTGTAACTGCTCCTTTCAGAGTGTCTGTTTTACCTGCTGCAGGTTTAACCCAATTGGCAGAGTGCTGACGACTCTGCTGACTCTAATTAATAGCTGGATGCTAACTTTCAAGGTTATACTCCCTTATATTGGATTCTCTCAGAGTCCACTTGCCACTAAACAGCATTTTCCTCTACCACAATGAAAGTATTGTTTTCCCTTTACATTAGTATTTTTATGAATTGTCCTGATATGTGCAAGACAAAAAAACTTGGAAATACGAAAAAGATTGTTTTGTGCTCTCTCTCTATTTTTCAACATCCTTTAATCATTTTAAGCAGTACTTCATTATCCAGATCTGGTGGTTTGGTGGGAAATGCCATTTTTCCAGACTGTGCAATCTGTCCCCTAATTTTGCCCTTTCACCCAAGCAATGTTCTGTCAATCTGCTCTACATTTCCTCAAAACTAATATATATTTTCCTTTAGTATGGTGCCCAGAACTGTATGTAGTACTCCAGATGCAGCCTAACAAAAGCTTTGTATCACTATAACACACCTTTTTTTGGTTTGAGTTTCCTTATCAAAAAGACCAGAATTTCATCCAAGTGTTTGTTTGTACCTGTGCTTTGTTTTTAGTTATGTCTGTAAACGCACCTTAAGTGTCTCTTCTTCCAATTCTTAGCTTCACATTGTTTGGAAAATATGTTGGTATTATCTCACATCAGCCAAATTGAATTTCATTTGCCACAATGGTAATATTCACATCGTTATTTAGTAGTGTAGAACTTGAGTCTTGCTGAAAAAAGATGCCTTCTGTCAAAGCTTTTTGTCTTGTACTCATCAGGATAGATGAGAAGAAGATGAATATAAATGGAAAACGACATTTATAATGTGGAAGAGGGGAGTGTTGATTGGTTGGCAAATGAACTCTGGTAGAGATGTTGCCATAGAGAATGCAATAGTTCATGACAACTGTCAATTAACTGCTGAGCTTTGTGTAAAATTTTAAACCCTGCAGGTTGAGTTTAGTCAAAGTATTAGCTTGGAAAGTGATCCAGTTGTCACACATTTTGTTGAGTTAAAGCAAGTGTAGAGTGTGCACATGTTCTTTGTCTCTCAAAATGTGTGGTCACCTCAAATTTCCCTTACTTCTGCGCAGCCCAGATCCCTCTCCCTGACCAGTTCCCTTTGCTTTGATGTCAGCTTCAGCCCTCAGACTCATAGCCACCAGCATGACTCCTCAGGCCTGGACATTGCCTATCCAATACATACTGGCCTGAATCCATGGTTCTGGCACTGACTCCATCCTGCCAAGCCATCCATTTCCCCAGCTCACAAACCCCACCCCACCCAAATATGTCCAGATCAGAAATCTAAATCAAAATTGTTGTTTTCTAATTTCATCTGAACAAGACTACTATTTTTTTTAATTCCAGCTGGTAGGATGCAAGAGTTGTTCTTGACTATGAAAGAAACAAATTATAATACGCAGTTGGTGTCATGCATTTCCAACTTTGTAATTGAGAGTCCTACTTTAGATTATCTCTGTAGCAGGTATTGGGTTGAGGCAGCATAGCTGACAAGGGAAGTCAGGAATCGCATAGAAACAAAAGAGAAGCAAAGAATGTGCTGAATGACAGTGGGAAACAGGAGGATTGGGAAGCTTTCAAAGACCAATAGAGGACAATGAAAAAAGAAATAAGGAGGGAGAAGATTAAATATGCGGGTAAGCAGCCAGTAATATAAAGGAAGACTGTAAGAGTTTCTTTGGTTAGATAAAGAGCAAAAGATAGGCGAAAGTGGACATTGAGCCACGAAAATGGTGTTGGAGAGATAGTCGGGAATAAGGAAATGGCTGAGGAACTGAACAATTACTTTGCGTTTGTCTTCAAACTTGTCTTCTTGGAAGACAAGAGTAACATCCTAAAAATTCAAGAGAGTGAGGGGGCAGAGCTGAGTATGGTGACCATCATAAGGAGATGTGCAAGAAAAACTGAATGGCCTGAAGGTGGATAAATAACCTGGACCAGATGGACTACACCTCAGAGTTCTAAAGGAGATAGCTGAAGAGGTAGTGGAGGCATGAGTGGTGATCTTTCAGGAATCAATAGAATCAGGTAGAGTCCCAGAGAACTGGAAAATTGCAAATGTGACACCCCTGTTTAAAAAGGGAGTAAATCAAAAGATGGAAAATTACAGACCTTGGTTGGGGGTAAGATCCTGGAATTCATTGTGAAGGGTGAGATCTCTGAATACTTGGAGTGTGTGGTAAAATAGGGCAAAGTCAGCCTGGTTTCATCAAAGGGAGGTGATGCCTGATAAATCTGCTAGAATTCTTTGAGGAAGTAACAAACAGGTTAGACCAAGGAGAACAAATGGATATTATCTACCTGGACTTTAAGAAAGCCTTTGTCAAGGTGCCACACAGAAGGCAACTGTGTAAGATAAGGGCTCATGGTATCAGAGGCAAAGTGCTAGCCTGGATAGAAGCTTGGCTGTCTGGCAGGAAGCAGAAAGTGAGGATAAAAGGGTCCTCCTCAGCTTTGCAGCCAGTGACAAATGATATTCTGCAAAGCTCAGTGTTGGGACCACAGCCTTTCACTTTATGTACTAACGATCTGGAAAAAAGAACTGAGGGCATTTTTGCTAAGTGTGCAGATGAGACAAAGATAGGTAGAAGCACAGGAGGCGGGTGGGGAGGGAGCTGCAGAAGGAATTTGGACAGGTGAGGAGAGTGGACAAAGAAGTGACACATGGAGTACATGATGGGAAAGTGTGAAGTTATGCACTTTGGTAGGAAGATTAGAGGCATGGGCTATTTCTGAATGGGGAGAAGTCTGAAGTGCAAAGAGACTTGGGAGTTCTAGTCCAGGATTATTTCAAGCTAAACTTGTAGGTTGAAAGGCAAATATAATGTTGACATTTATTTTGAGAGGACTTGAATATGCAAGCAGGGATGTACTTTTGAGGTTCCATAGGTTCTGGTCAGACCACATAGAACATAGAAGGATACAGCGCAGTACAGGCCCTTCGGCCCTCGATGTTGCGCCGACCGAATCCTACCTAACCTATACTAGCCCAATAACTTCCAAATGCCTATCCAATGCCCGCTTAAATGACCATAAAGAAGGAGAGTTCACCACTGATACGGGCAGGGCATTCCATGAACTCTCAACCCGCTGTGTGAAGAATCTACCCCTAACATCTGTCCTATACCTACCACCCCTTAATTTAAAGCTATTTGGAGTATTGTGTATTATTTTGTGCTGCATATCTCAGGAAGAATGTATTGGCCTTAGACTACGTTTAGAGGAGGTTCATGAAAATGGTCCCAGGAATGAAAAACTTAACGTGAGGAAAATTTGAGGACTCTGGGTCTATACTCGATGGAGTTTAGAATGATGAGGAGAGATCTGATTGAAACATACTGAATGGCCTGGAATGAGTGGGTGTTGGGAAAATGTTTCCATTGGTAGGACAGACTGGGACCTGAGGGCATAGCCTTAGAGCAAAGTGAAGACCTTTTAGAATGGAGATGAGGAGAAACTTCTTCAGGCAGAGAATGATGAATCTATGGGAATTCATTGCCACAGAAGGCTGTGGAGGCAAGGCCATTGAGTGTATTTAAGACTGAGATAGGTTCATGATTGTCAAGGGAATCAAGGGTTACGGGGAGGAGGTGGGAGAATGGAGGTGAGAAACTGATTAGTTTCCAAGAGTGTGGTATTGGAAAAGCACAGCTAGTCAGTTTCTCCTGCTCCTCGGATGCTGCCCGATCTGCTGTACTTTGCCAGCACGACGTGCTTCGATTTTGATCTCCAGAATCTGCCGTCCTCAATTTCTCCTGAGAAACATATCAGCCATGATTGAATGGTGGAGCAGACTCGATGGGCTTAATGGCCTAACTTCTGCTCCTGTGTGATGGTCTTATGGGATGGTAGGATTGGGTCTATTTAACTAATGGAGGTTTAATAAAATCCTAGAGAGGTAAGTATTCTCCACACCTTACAAGTACACAGATAAATAGAGGGAGGACCACTTCCGTTTCTCAAACATCAGAGTTAGCTGACACAAGCATGGGAGAAAGATGTTCTGTATAAAGGCATTTGTGGTTGTCTAGGATTAATTATGCTTATGTGACTTGCAATGGTGAAATTGTAATCTGAATTCTCATTATGTAGGAAATGATGTTTTGATTTCCCATTATACCAAAGAACAGAAAGAAGCAAAGAAAGCTATTGTCAAGAGGTACGTCGTTTGGAAGCTATTTTAATATCTTGTACTATTTCTGAATGGAACAAACAAAAATCAATACATAATCTCATCTTCATCCAGACCCATGCTCAGAAATGTACCTTCGGTTTGAGAAAAAAAAACATGAGATAACTTTTGTGTAAAAGGTAAATTATTTTCCTTTGCTTTGGAAGTGCTGGCTCACTGTACTCAACCACATTGTTACAGCACTGAGACAACCAAATCGAATTAGCTTCACCCTTCCTGTATTTACAACATAGTAAAATTTAATACTCAATGAGCCTCAAAATTCCCCCAATAGTTCTTAACCAGATTTCTTGAATAACAAATCAGACACCAAGTTTATGGCTTAAACAAAAGAATTAACAGTTTGTTAATAATACAATAGCATTTGCAGAGCAAAGTTAAGCAAGGTAATTGAATAAAATTACCGAAGAACTGTGAATGCTTGAAATCTGAAACAAAATAAGAAATTGCTGAAGAAACTCAGGTCTGGCAGCATCTGTGGAGTGAAAGCAGAGTTGATGTTTCAGGTCCAGTGGCCCTTCATCAGAAGGTAATCTAATTAATATTTGTGATTTAAACCCAATCTTCTTTGATTCTAATCCCCACTCAGATAGACGGTGAAAGGTTCTGAATGTTCTTGTTCATGAATCATTGCAGGTACAATAATCAATAAGGGAAGATGATTAGAAAGTAAAGAGAACAGAATCTCAATTATAAAAGTGAATATTCCTCAGAGCCTACTGGAAGCTATTTGCAATAACCACAATGAGTTTAAGGGATAAACTAGGGAAAAGTAAATGACATGTAGGAACAGATGGAGTAAATAGGATCGTATCTTGTTTGGTTTACTTGATTGTGGTTATTGCAAATAGCTTCCAGTAGGCTCTGAGGAATATTCACTTTTATAATTGAGATTCTGTTCTCTTTACTTTCTAATCATCTTCCCTTATTGATTATTGTACCTGCAATGATTCATGAACAAGAACATTCAGAACCTTTCACCATTTAAAACCCATTCTGCCTTTCTTTATTTCTACCAAAGAGAATAATTTAGTTCTTGGTTACATAAATTCCACCTGCCCTGTTCTTGCCCATTGCCTGGCTTGTCCAGGTCCCCTTGAAAGCCTCCTTGCATTTTTCTCTTTACTTCGTATTCCCACCTGATTCTGTCATCACTAATCTTGGAACCATTATAAGTTGTTTCCACATCCAAATCATTGATGTGGATTGAGGAGCTGTGGGCCTTGCACTGATCCTTGTGGTATTCCATTCTGAGAATGACTTGTTTCTTGCTACTCTCTGCTTTCTGTCTGTTAACCAGTTCTCAATCTATACTAATACATTGTCCCCAAATCTAATGTTCTAATTTTGTTTACTGACCACTAAATGAGGCCTTTTTATTGAAGACTTTTGAAAGTCTATACACTAAATCAGGTCCTTGATACATGCTTCTAATGATATCCTGAAAAGACACCAACAGGCGTGTCAAACATAATTTCATTTTCATAAATCAATTTTGATTCTTTAGAATCTTATAAGGATCTAAAGATTGCATCATTTATGGTGGATTCTGATGTCTTCCCCACTAACGACGTCAATCTAACAGTTTTGTAGTTCTTCTTTCTCCCACTTCCCCACCCCTTCTAAAATAGCAGGGTTACTTTTGCCATTTTGCAGTCCGCAGGAACCCTCACAGAATCTATGGAATTTTGCAAAATAACCACTTGTGCATATGCTATTTTTCTACTCGCATTCTTTAGTATTCTGAGACGTAGCTCATCTGGTACATAAAATTTATCACTCTTCAGTTGTTTTAAATTTTCAAGTTCTTTACTAATATTAAGTTCTTTCAGTTTGTCAGTTTCACTTCATTGCCTAATATTTCTGGGAAATTTTATATATCTTATTCCATGAACATTGAAACTAACCAATTAGTTTTCATCTATGTTCTCCACTATAAATGCTCTTGTCTCCATATATAAAAAAACCTACATATTTCCGAGCAATATTTCCCTTTTGCAAGAAGCTCTTCCAGTTCTTCAATCTAATGTTTTTTGTTTGCTTGTGGTCATATTCTCTTTTCCCTTTCTTTATTCAATCTCTTGATTATTCTTTGCTGGGTTTTAAACTGCTCTCACTCCTCAGCCTTACTACTTTTTCTAGCATCCCTCTAAGTTATTTCCTTTGACCTAATCTAATATTCAACTTTTTTTTAACCGGAGATTATTTCTATTTATTTCTGTCTGGGTATTTGTTTTGGAGGCATGAATATTTCTTGTAAATCATTTACTCTTCCTTTAAATGCCAGCTATTGTCTATCTACTCTGAAATCACTTACTGGATTTTCCCAATCCATTATTGTCAATATGCGTCTCCTATCTTACTAATTTCCTTCTGTTCAAATTTCGGACCCTATTTACAGAATGAAAAATATCACATTTAAACTTGCTGTGAAATTCTATTATATTAGAATCATTATTTTCCAAAGACGACTTTACAACAAATCAAAATAGCCTGATTTTTAATTTGTTTTTCCAGTGCATTGCTCTAGAAATCCAGCTGGTGGACACTCCAGGAATTCACCTTTTATGGCTTATTGCTGATTAGGTCTACCAAGTCTGTTTGTAAATTTGAAATTACTTTATTATTATTGCATTACCCACATTACGTGCATCTGATTTCCTGAGTGATATTATGCCCAACATTGCCATTATTGTTTTGTGGTTTAATGAACAATTCCCACCAATATTTGCTGACCCCTGCTGTTTCTTAACGCTACCCAAACTGATCGTATATCTTTCATTTGATCCTCTTTCTTAACATGCTCATCTTGTCTCTGAAAAAGATGTTATTCATTTTCTTTTTCCTTTTGTCTATTCTTTTTAAATAATGAATGTTCCTGGATACACCATTTTCAATACTAGTCATTTCCAATAAACAAGTACCTCAATTTGTGCCTTCAAATCATCAACCTTTATTGAAATGCTACATGAATTTGGATGTGCCTTTAATTCTGATTATTTTATTATTAATCTTAATTCTGGTTTTATTTGATGTTTGCTTGTGCACTGTGTATTTTCCAGTTTTGCTTACTACTTTTGTATTTCAGTTTTGCTTCCCTCCTGTGTGAAGTTCCTCTCTGGTTTCTATACCATTGTCAGCCTGGTTTAAACCCTCAACAGCACGAGCAAATCTCCCTGCGAGGATTAGTCCAGGTCATATTAAGATGCAACCTGTTCACTGAAGAAAGAAACTTTCTTCTACTGTTTGCACTGTCCACTACTTGATTTTTACTTCGATACAGATAAGCTGCCTTCTCTTTTCGTTTAATTTATTTGAAAAGCTAAGTTATGTCAGGATGGATCAGCGAAACGTGTGCTTGTGGTGTGGGAAGTCATGATATACCACGTGTCTTTGACAAACAAGTCTGTAAGAAATATTAGCAGCTTCACAACTTTGAGTTCCAAGTTTCCAAACTCGAGCAGGGGCTAGAACTCCTCCTGAGTCTCAGAAATCTAATGCCCTTCCTTGTACTCCAGTTCTCTAATCTCACATTCTATCAATTAAGTCTAATATTTCTGATGTTTACTTGCAAATGGGACTTGGAACAATCCTGAGATCATTGCCTTTGAGGCTCTATTTTCTAACTTCCTCCCTAAAATCTGCTTTCAAGTCCTAATATCTTTTCTACCTGAGGCCAGACCCCTCCAAAACATTTGAAAAAAAGTGGCCCTGACCCTAACTTTGCTAGTTGTCTTAAACAACACGTATTCCAGAAGGGATACAGCTGGTCAAATGACATAGTTTTAAAGAAAACAGAATTTATATACAAGATTACCGAATGAAACGCAAACAAAACACAACAGAAAAATGAATAACTTAACCTATCTGACAACGCACCAGATCATCCCAACTTATTGCTGTTTCAAATACTTGCAACAATCCCCACCCCATTGCACAAAAGGTAAAATCAAACACAAGGTTTTACAGGAGATAAGTCTGAGGGAGAGTACCAGTCTGAACCTGCTTCTCTGGGTCCAGTAGCTTCAGAACACTACTGTGCTAAAACCAAACCAAACCGGGGTGGGGGGGAAGGTGAATAGGTAGATGCAGGTGGGGGTGCGATGGTAATTGGTTGGAGCGGAGGATGGAGTGGAACGGTTGGAAGGAAGATGGACAGGTAGGACAGTTCAAGAGGGCGGTGCCAAATTGTAGGGTTGGATCTGGAATCATATGGGGAGGGAGATGAGGAAACTGGTGAAATCGAAGTTGATACCATGTGGTTGGAGGTTTTCAAGGCAAAAGATGAGGCGTTCTTCCTCCAGGTGTCAGATGGTTAGGATGTGGCAGTGGTGGAGGCCCAGGACTTGAACATGCAAACACCTCATCTACTGTGTCCGTTGCTCTCGATGTGGTCTCCTCTACATTGGGGAGACAGGACACCAACTTGCAGAATGTTTCAGAGAACATCTCTGGGACACACGCACCAAAGAACCCCACTGCTCTGTGGCTAACCACTTCAACTTCCCCCCTCTCACCACCAAGGACATGCAAGTCTTGGATCTACTATACCACCAAATCCAAGCCACCCAATGCCTGCAAGGAAGCATGCTTCCTCTTCCACGTTGGGATCCTCCAACCACACGGCATCAACGTCGATTTCACCAGTTTTCTCATTTTCTCTCCCCCACCTCATCCCAGGTCTGACCATACAATTCTGCATCCCTGTCTTGAACTGTCAATCTTCCTTCCCATCTTATCCACTCCCCCCGCCGCACCAAAATATCACCATCAACCCCAGCAGCATCTACATATTGCTTTCCCAGCTACCTCACCTCCTCCTCCTCCTTCCCCCCACCCCCCCCCCCCCAAGTCTCCCAGTCACTCAATTCCAGGAATTGTAGTACTGCTCTTTTTGTTGATGGCATGGGAAACTCTTGAATTCCCTTTTGCTTTTGCATTCCATGGGGCCATTTGTCCTTGTTCAATAACATGGCTCAGGAAGGTGATTTGGGCTTTGGCAAATTCACTTTTAGCAGGTTTATCACCAAGCTTGCCTTCTGAAGTCGATCGAGCAAGTCTGATAAATGTTGCAAACATTCATTCCATGTGTGACTAAAAATCACCAGGTCATCCATGTATACAACACTGTTGCGTAATTTGGCAATGACCTTATTGGTTAGTCTCTGAAATGTGGTTGGCACATTTTTCATACCAAATGGCCTGAATTTAAACTGATATAGTCTATTCGATGTTACAAAAGCTGAACTCGTCTTTGCTCTTTCTGACAAAGATACCTGCCAGTATCCTTTGAGCAAATCTAACTTAGAAATACAAGGTGCTTGTCCCACCTTGTCAGCGTAGTCTTCCAAACAAAGAATCAGATATGCATCAGTCTTTGTAACTGCATTGGCTTTGTGATAGTCCACACACAACCGTTGGGTACCATCTGGATTTGGCACTATTTCTTTGGGTGAGCTCCAGTCACTGTAACTCACTTCAATTATGTCATCTTGGAGCATGCGTTTAATCTCCTTTTGAACCTGTGCAAACTTGAGGGTTATGACTATAAGGCCATTGCTTAATCGGAACAAAAATATGCATAATTATGTTTGTCCTTTCCTGTTTATTTCCGCATATCTCTTCATGTGATAGTAATAACTCTTCCAGGTCATTTCAATTTTCGTCTGGAAGGTAAGTCAACAATTTATACCAATTTTTGACAACTTCATCATTGTCCAATTTAATTTGAGGAATATTCAATTCAGAATCCTCTGAACTTGGTTCTGTCCTCTGTGTTGTAACCAATAACACATTCTTCTCTTGCTTTCCTTCCCTATCAAAATACCTTTTGAACATTCTCATTACACACACTGAGATTTTTTTGTCTGGAGTCCTTATCAAATAGTTCACCTCACTGAATTTCCTTTTGACTTGATAAGGTCCAATAAACCTTGCTTTTAAAGGTTCACCTATCACTAGAAGTAACACTAGTACTTTATCCCCAATTGCAAAATTGTGAGTTTTTGATTTCCTGTCTGCTTGCTGTTTCATTGTATGCTGTGTGATGCTTTTAAATGCTGCCTAGCCAACTCCCCCACTTTACTTGTCATTCCCTAAAGTTTAACACATCGTCCAAATAAGTGGTGTCTGAATTCTGACTTAGCAATTTGTTGTTAATCAATTTTAGCAGTCCTCTCACTTCATGCCCAAAACCTAATTCTAATGGACTGTATTTGGCCGATTCATTTGGTGCATCTCTGATCACAAAACGAACAAATGGAATACCTTATCTCAATCATCTGGATAGCCTTGACTATAAGCCCTCAACATGGTCTTTCATGTCAGATACCACCTTTCTAGCACTCCCTGCGACTCTGGATTTGTATTGTTTTGTTCTGTAACTTCCTTGGATAATTCAATGTGAAGTATGACCCTTGATCTGATTGTATCTCTGTGGGTAGTCTGCATTTCGTGAAAAATGTGAGTAACCCCTCTAAAATCCTTTTAGCTGTGATATTGCGTAATGGATTGGCTTCTGGAAATTTAGTAGACACATCCATTATTGATAACAAATACTGATTTCCACTTCTTGTTTTAGGTAGGAGTCCTACACAATCAATTAAGACTCTTGTAAAAGATTCCTCAAATGCAGGAATAGGTAATAAAGATGCAGGTTTTAATACTGCCTGGGGTTTTCCAATTACCTGACATGTATGACATATCTGGCAAAATTCAACTCCATCCTTGTGCAGTCCAGGCCAGTAAAAATGTTTTTATATTTTAGCTTAAGTTTTTCTCACTCTTAAATGATCTTCTCGTGGGAGCTCATGTGCCAGTCGCAACACCTTCTTTCTATAACTCACTGACATTAGGACTTGATGAACTTCTGCCCATTTCTCATCTGCTTGAATACGTCTTGGTCTCCATTTCCTGATTAACACATCATTTTTAAAATAATACCATTTAGGGGTGCAATCTGATGCTTTTTCTGTGTATACCTTTTGAGACAATTGCTTTAAATTTTCATCTTTCTGCTGTAACTCAGTTAGTTTATCTGAGCTAAAGATATCGGCGGCGTCATCTGTGTCTTTGTATTGGCCATCTGATCAAAAAGGGTCTCTGCTAATTCCACTTCAACTTTCTTATCTGTACACTTTTGATCTCTCCTGCTCCAACTGGTGACTTTGTGATCTTTGTTACCACAGTCAGGAAAAATCCCAGGGTATGTGTCCTGCAATAGTTCAGTTGCCTGAGTTTCCACTGGCTTTTCAACCACAACAGGCAGCACTCGTACCAGTGAACCAGCTGTATGATTAGCAAGGACAAATTATATTCCTGGAGCTGAGTTTTTCCAGTACTCCTACCACGACTTTTCCACTCTTCACTGGGCACTCTAACGTTATTGAACATGTCTTGTCTCACCGTGAGTTCCCGTTACTCATACCTTTTCTGGCAATAGTCCTTCAGAAGTACATATCTCCTCATGCTTCAACATCAGATCGAGGGATCCTGCATCTCTTAATATTGTAACCTCTTTACCTGCTGCTCCTGGCCTATGTGAGTAAATCATACCTTTGCAGGTATCTGGTAGATAATCAGAAGATCTGGAACTTCCTTCTTAACCAACCTCCAACCAGGTTATACATTCTGGTGCATTTCTAGCCTCCACTGTGCTTTCTGTTACCACTCCAACAAAACTCGCTGGCTTATCTTGGTTTTTTTATACCTGGCTTCCCAGTGCTTTTCTTAACCCACCAACACTGATTTCAAATGGCTTACTTTATTGCGGTGAAAACACCAGAACTTTTTAACTTCTCTTTTCCCTTCAAGGGTTTCCTTTTTACCTTTTGGTAAGTTAGCCTTATGATCTTCTTCACCAGGATTTCTCTTTCCCCAGTTTCTATACGTCGTGGTTTGAAACTGATTTTGGAAGCCAAACTTTGCTTTTTGAACCAACCCATAATCATCAGCCATCTCAGCTGCTAATCTTGCTGTTTTGACTCTCTGCTCTTCTCCATGGTTTTTCAGTGCTTCAGGATGTGATTCTTTGAATTCCTCCAGATTAATTGTATCTCTAAGAGCGTCATAGGTTTGCTTTATTTTTAATACCCTTATCCACCTTTCAAAGTTACTTTGTTTGATCCTTTAAAAGTCAACGTAGGTTTGACCAGGATCCCTCCTTTAGATTCCTGAAATATTGTCTGTAGGCTTCTGGCACAAGCTCATATGCACTTAAGCTGGCATTCTTCACCACCTCATATTCCCCAGATACCTCCTCTGATAGTGATGCAAATACCTCACAACGCTACCTACAAGTTTTGTTTGGATCAACAAAATCCACATGGGCACTGGCCACTGCTTTTGTTTAGCCACCTTTTCAAATGAGATGAAAAAGGCTTCCATATCCTTCTCATCAAAATTAGGCAATGCTTGAATATATTTAAACAGTTTCTCACCAGGCCTTTGGCTACCATGGGTTAGCTCATCCTGACTTTGTCCCTCACTAAGCTTACCTTCAGCCTTTATCTCCATTCTTTTAAGCTGACTTTCCCGTCTTAAGTGCCAATTAATGAACTCCCTCTCTTCCCCCACTTTCCCTCTCTTCCCCCACTTTCCCTCTCTTCCCCCACTTTCCCTCTCTTCCCCCTCCCTTTTCCCTCTCTTACCCCCTTTCTTCTCTCTTCCCCCCTTTCCTGTCTCTCCCCCCACTCTCTCTCTCTCCCCTCACTCTCTCTCTCCCCCCCCTCTCTCTCTCCCCCCCACTCTCTCTCTCTCCCCCCCCACTCTCTCTCTCTCCCCCCCCCACTCTCTCTCTCTCCCCCCCCACTCTCTCTCTCTCCCCCCCCCACTCTCTCTCTCTCCCCCCCCACTCTCTCTCTCTCCCCCCCCACTCTCTCTCTCTCCCCCCCACTCTCTCTCTCCCCCCCACTCTCTCTCTCTCCCCCCCCACTCTCTCTCTCCCCCCCCCACTCTCTCTCTCTCCCCCCCACACTCTCTCTCTCTCCCCCCCCACTCTCTCTCCCCCCCCCACTCTCTCTCTCTCCCCCCCACTCTCTCTCTCCCCCCCACTCTCTCTCTCTCCCCCCCACTCTCTCTCTCTCCCCCCCACTCTCTCTCTCTCCCCCCCATCTCTCTCTCTCTCTCCCCCCACTCTCTCTCTCTCTCCCCCCACTCTCTCTCTCCCCCCCACTCTCTCTCTCCCCCCACTCTCTCTCTCTCTCCCCCCCACTCTCGCCCCCCACTCTCTCTCTCTCTCTCTCGCCCCCCACTCTCTCTCTCTCTCTCGCCCCCCACTCTCTCTCTCTCTCCCCCCCCACTCTCTCTCTCCCCCCCACTCTCTCTCTCTCTCCCCCCCACTCTCGCCCCCCACTCTCTCTCTCTCTCTCTCGCCCCCCACTCTCTCTCTCTCTCTCGCCCCCCACTCTCTCTCTCTCTCTCCCCCCCACTCTCTCTCTCTCTCCCCCCCAATCTCTCTCTCTCCCCCCCACTCTCTCTCTCTCTCCCCCCCACTCTCTCTCTCCCCCCCCACTCTCTCTCTCTAAAGAGAATAGAAAAATGAATAACTTAACCTATCCAACAACCTACCAGATCACCCCAACTTAATGATGCTGTTCCAAATACTTGCAACAGTCCCCACAAACACCACTTTGCACAAAAGATTAGATCAAACACAGGGTCTTCCAGGAGAGATGTCAAAGAGAGAGGACCAGCCAGGACCTGCTTCTTTGGATCCAGCAATTCCTTCAACTCTACTGTGCTCAAACCAAACAAAACCCGAGAAAAGCTGAGCTAGGAGAACTAGCCACTTCCCTTTCATTGGACATGTTTTTTTTAAATGTGAAAGTCATCTGCCTGAGGCAGTATTTGTTAGCTATAATCAAACTGGCCCTAAACTGCTTCAACTTCGACTTTTTGAAGTCTGTGGTTTTTACAACCTCGCTGAAAAAAATCAAGAACAACATTACCCTGTTAAAGGAGCAGCTTTGTCACACTACCTAAGGCATTGATATTAATGTGGATCATTGACTGCCAGCTGTTCAACCTCCTCCAGAAGAATGTCATGTAGCCACTCTGTCACATATTTGACCCTGGTATAATGGAGACAAAGTACTACCCAGGCATCATTTCCCTTGCCACAGAAACACCTTTCAATTCCCCCTAACTAATGAATACCCTATTACTTCTGTACTTCTGGTCTTCTCTTCACAACTATCCAGTTGAATCACCTGTGGTGCCACAGATTTAACCTTTGCTGCATTCCACTGAGGAACCATTGCCCTCACTCATATGCAATACAAAAAACAGATTACCTCGCGAGACTTACTCCGAGATCTTCTGCACCACCTGCCTGGTTCTCTTACACTGCCTGAAGGTCATCAATTCTTTACTTGCCAACAAATTACTGTGTCATCACCTGTCGAAACCTGCTTACTTTGTCGTTCTCTACCTTGCATGCATATCTCCAGCCCCTGCCTGAGTTTGGAAACTTGGAGCTCAAGCTTGTGCCGCTGCTAAGACTTCCAACAGATGTGTTTGCCGAAGACATGAGGTATATCATGACTTGCCATTCTGCAGGCTATACCTTCTGTTCAGCTAATCTTTGCTGCCATACCTTAGCTTCACAATGAATTAAATAAAAAGAGAAGACAGCTTATGTGCACCAAAGTAAATATCAAACACCCCAGCGAGTACAGAAAGTAGAAGAAAGGAAGGCTGCTTTCTTTCCTTCAGTGAATTCCCCACTCACCAAGCTTGTATTTGCTCATTGTGCTTACAATCTGCACTTCATTTGCAAGCTTTTCCCGGACCTATATACTTATGTTCTGTTGAAGCTGAAGCTACAGCAACCAGATTGGACTGGTTAGTGAACTAATTCATCAGCTGTTTTCTGGAAGAGTTTGTTAGTATTGCCCAAGGCTGGAAGAAACTCATGTTGACTTGATTTACACCATAAATACCAGTTGCATGTTAAGAGTCCTGAGGAAAAGTCACCTTGAACTTAAAATATTAATTGTTTGTCTTTCCACAGATACTATTAGACTAGCTGAGTTTCTTCAGCTGATTTTGTTTTTTCTTTATCTGCTCACACTGCTTATTATCTACACTTCAACACATCACCCACCAGCCACAGCTAATGTCATTACCACAGATAGCTACTGGCATCAAAGAACAATGCTTTTTGGTTGATTGCTTCCCACTCCCAACTCATTTTCAATTTAGACCATAAGACATATGAGTGGAAGCAAGGCCATTCGGCCCATCGAGTCCACTCCCCCATTTAATCATGGCTGATGGGTGTTTCTATTCCACTTACTAGCACTCTCTCTGTAATCCTTAAATCCTTGCAAGATCAAGAAGTTATCAATGTCTGCCTTGAAGACACCCAACGTCCCGGCCTCCATTGTGCTCATCGGCAATGAATTCCACAGGCCCACCACTGTCTGGCTGGGGAAAAGTCTCATTATTTCCATTCTAAATTGACCCCTCTAATTTTAAGACTGTGCCCATGTGTTCTAGTGTCTCCACGTAATGGAAACAACGTCCCAGCGTCCACCCTTTCTAAGCCATGCATTATCTCGTAAGTTTCTATTAGATTTCCCCTCAAACTTCTAAACTCCAATGTATACAAACCCAGGATCCTCAGCCATTCATCATATATTAAGCCTACCATTCCAGGGATCATCCGTGTGAATCTGCAGTGCCAGCATGCCCTTCTTGAGCTGTGGGGCCCAAAATTGGACACAGTATTCTAAATGGGGCCTAACCAAAGTTTCATAAAGTCTCAGAAGCACATCGCTGCTTTTATTTTCCAACTGTCTTGAGATAAATGTGCTTGCCATCGTGCTCACCTTCTACTTGCTACCTCTTTTGTGGATCCTCCTATGGCCTACTCCTAATCCTTGAGCCCTTACCTGCCACATTCACCCACTGGTCAGCTTCCCCTGAATGAAGTGTGGTGGTAGGGGAGAATGATAAATTGAACAGGTAGGGGAGTGATGAGATGCTGTGTGGAGTGAGGCAGTGACGGGTGGTTAGGAGGGCAACAATTGTGGTGATGAGGGGTTGGCTGTGAAATAGAAAGTGGTGTGACTGATGAGGTGCTGAGCTGTGGCAGTAACAATGGGCACAAAACGTGTTGTCAGTTGTATAAACTTTCTGTTTCAGTGTGTGCAAGTGGTCAATGATGTCTGAGTGCTGACGACTTGTTCTCGGGCTGTTGTTAATAGGTAATAACTCTTGTGTATATAATGCGCGTTAATACGTTGCAAAAATATTCCCATTACATGACTGTGCATCTTTATTTCTGAATGTTAGATTTGTTGATGTGGTAGCAAAAATAGATCCAAGAGATACTACCTTTTTGAGGTCACTTGGTTCGGTCTTGCCAGTAACATTATCCCAGAAACAGGCAAAAGCAAATTAGAAACTTTATGGATTTTGTGTAATTCAAGCTTTATTTTCCTCCCCCAATACAGTAAGGTGCAGAGAGGGCCAATAGGAAAGAAAGTCAAAGTACAGTTTCTGCACAAATCTTCTGTCACAGACTTGGATTCTTTTACACGTGATGAGGAAGAGACCCAACACCATCTGAATTCTGTCACAACTACAGCAGCTGCCACTGCAGCAGCCATTGTTGCTACTGCACCTCTCCTTAAGGTTGGTGAAATCTGTGTGTTATATTTTCAGCAATACATATAGCGTGGTCAGGAATTGCATATCGTTTGTCATTTTGCTAGTGATAAGTTTTCTATAGCATATTGCTAATATTAACCATGGTAGTTTTATGTGGAAGCAACTATCACTGAATAGTATTTGACAGTAATACTTTCATTACTAAAAAATACTACTTTTTAAATGGCCAAATATAGTCTTGATCGTGACCCAAACACAAGACGATTTAGCCATCCAGTCATTGTGGAATTTGGTGATTGCATCAATTTTCTTCAATATTGTCAGAATTGTTTGGCTGGCAATAATTCTGCAGAAGTTCAAATGATATCCTGTTAGTATATCATAACCATTCCATTTCTTTTCTACTTCCTTTTGTTTATTAAGAAAGGGTTTATGGCATAAACAGTGTTGTATGTTAGCAATACATTGCATTATTAGTAAATGGTAGAATTTGATCCTTATTAATAATTCCAAATATGTTGAGTTAGACCAGAAGACTATAAGAAATAGGAACTGAAGTAGGCCATTCGACCCCTTGAGCCTGCTCCACCTTTCAATAGCATCATGGCTGATCTGGCATTGCTCATGTCCATTTTCCTGCCCTTTCCCTGTAACCCTTGATTCCCCTATTGATCAACAATCTATCTATCTCAACCTTAATATCCACAAGATCTCTGTCCACACAGGAACTCATGACAACCAGTTCCAAAAACACTCAAACATCTGAGAGAAGAAATTCCTCTTCATCCCCTTATTTTATCCCTTTATTTTAAGTGTATGACCTCTGGTTCTAGATTCTCCCATGAAGGGAAGTATCTTCTCTGCATTTACCTTGTTAAGAATCCTGTATGTTTCAGTGAGATTACCGCTTTATTCATCTAAACTCATGAGTTGAGTCCCAACCAGTTTAGTTTTTGCTCATAAGTCAGTCCCTCTGTCCTGGGAGTCATTCTCATGAACCTTCTATGAACTGCCTCCAGTGAAAATTGCTCTCAGTACTCCAAATGTGATCTCACCAGCACCTTCCACAGTTGTAGTAAGATTTCCCTACTTTTCTACTCCAACCCCCTTGAAGTAAGGGCCAATATTCCACTAGCCTTCCTGATTACTTGATGCACCAATGTGTGAGCTTTCTGTGCAAGTACCCCAAATCTCTTTGCTTTGCAGCTTTTTGCATTTGTCCGCCATGTAAATTCTGTTCTTTTATTCTTCTTTCCAAAATGCACAACTTCATATTTTCCCACATTGTGCTCCATTTGGCAACTTTTTGCCCACTTACTTAACCTATCAGCATCTCTCTGTAAACTGTTTATATTCCTCTTGCAACCAACCTTTTCACAAATTTTTCCAAATTTGGCTACAGTGCATTCACTCTTTCCTCCCAACTTATTATTATATATTGTAAACAGTTATGGTCCCATTATAGATCCCTGTGAAATCCTACTGATCACAGTTCAGCCTGTAAAAGAACCCTAATCTCCACTCGCCTTTTCCTACCCATGGGCCAATTCTTTATCCATGTCAATATTCTATTTCCAGCACTGCGGGTTCTTATGACTTAACCTTTGTAAGGTATCTTGTCAAGCAACTTCTGAAAGTCTCAACTTGCCTGGATAATTGCAGCTCCAACAAGATTCAAGAATCATGACACTGTCCAGTACAAAGCAACTTAAATGTTTGGCACCACATTCACACACATCTGCTCCCTCCACTGACATTCAGCACCAGCAGCGTGCACCATCTCCAAAATGCACTGCAGAAATTCACCAAAGATGCTTAGATACATCTTCCAAACCCATGACTAGTTCCATCCAGAAGAACAAGGGCAGCAGACGTATTGGAGCATCACCACCAGCAAGGCACTCACCATCCTGACTTGGAAATATATCGCTGATGCTTCAATGTCACTGGGTCCAAATCCTGGAATTTTCTCCCTGGCGGCATTGTTGGTCAATCTACAGCACGTGGAGTGCAACAGTTCAAGAAGGCAGGTCACCACCACCTTCTCAAGGGCATTTAGGGACAGGCATTAAAGCTATCAGGGCCAAAGGGCTTATCTGTCTTTAGCCCCATTAGTTTGTCGAACAACTTATTTAATGATGGTACTTAATTCTCCCCTGTTTTCTTTAGTATCAATGGAATATTCAAAGTATTTGATGCCATAAAATGCTGATGCAAAACATCTGTTTAATTTTTGTTCCATTTCCTTCTTCCTCAAAGCTTGCTCCCCAGATTCATTTTCCAAGGGGTCTATTCTTCTTTGACCTCTCTCTTCCTTTTTTATATATTCAAAGAAGCTCTTATTGTCAGTTTTTGTCTTCCTCACATTTGTTGCCCTTGACGTTTATTTTTTTCTGTCTTTGTCAACATCTTGTCGTTCTGAATTTATCCCAGTCTTCCAGGCTATCACTGGCTTTAACCTCCTTGGATGCTTTCAGGAGCCCAAGCTGCTGTTTGACATCTAGTTGGTAAAAACAATGACTGCAGATGCTGGAAACCAGATTCTGGATCAGTGGTGCTGGAAGAGCACAGCAGTTCAGGCAGCATCCAACGAGCAGCGAAATCGACGTTTCGGGCAAAAGTCCTTCATTAGGAGGGCAAAAGCCCTCCTGATGAAGGGCTTTTGCCCGAAATGTCGATTTCGCTGCTCGTTGGATGCTGCCTGAGCTGCTGTGCTCTTCCAGCACCACTGATCCAGAGTTTGACATCTAGTGACTGTTCATTCAGTATTTGTCAGTTCAATTGCAGATTAATTATTCAAGTCATCAAACAATCTCCGGTGCTACAAGGTCCAAATGATAAATAGGATGAAATACAGAATTACTCAACAAAGAAGCTTGATTTTGAGCAGTTTGTATTCAACAGTTGGTTGTATAATTAATTATGATCTGAAAGGTCATTACATCCCTATTTTTGATAGTGAACTCGAGAAGTATGATGTTATATAATGGCTTTCTGCTTAGGTGTCTAAGTTCAGAAATAGTCATTTGGGGCGAGAGGTATGTTGCAGTTTTCTCCCATGAGCCTTCTCACCCCTTCTAATAACATCAACTGAAGTATAGATTTTTTTCAGACATATAACTGATGATGGTTTCTCCTGTACTGCTCTTCTTTGTCCAGTCGTATAGAACGTGACTTAAATTAGGGTGTTTTGCTTTGGGAAATCATTGCCACAATGTTTGACTTTGTTTGTTTTTGTCACTAATAAAGCATGCATTTTTAAGAGCTGCTTTTGATTGTGACTTGGATGAGCTATTGTGATAGAATGTAAGAAACAGGAGAAGAAGTAAGATATCTGGTTCCTCAGGCCATGCTGTATCTCTGTGTGTTCCTTGCTGATCTGACTTTGGCTTTAGCTCTGCTTGCCTCTATAAACCTTGAGTACCATGTCAATCAATAATCTGTCAACTTCATCCTTGAATATACTCAATGACTCCGCCTCCACTGCACTGAATGGAAGACAATTCCAAACATGAAAGAGACACTCGTTTAAGAGCTATGTCTTAAATCAGAGATCTCTTATTTGGTACTGTTCTCTCTAGTTCTAGGATCTCTCATGAGATGAATCCTCAACTGTGGCAAGCCCCCTCAGAATCTTGTGTTTCATTCTGATAACTTCTCATTTTGTGCAATGCTATGGAGAGATTTAAACTACTCAATTTTCCCTCATGAGAAAATCCACTCATGAGAGACATTTGGCTAACTGGCATTTATTTTCTAGCTTTCCGAGTCTTTCCTTTCTTGAACAGAGATGTTACATTTGTGGTTTTCTAAACTGATAGGACCTTGCTAGAATTTAAAGAATTTTGAAAGATTACAATCAATGCATCTTCTATCTCTGCAACTACTTCTTTTCAAGTGCGAGGGTACCCCCAATAAGCTCTAGGGGGCTTGTCAGTCTAGAGTGCTATTATCTTTCCTAATACTTTTTTTCCAGTGATTATTATTTTAGATTTTTTCCTCCCTTTGTCTATTGATTGTCTTCTACTCTTGGATCTTTTTTGTGTTTTCATGTATTAGATTGATCCAAAATACTTGCTCAAAGCCTCTGTCTTTTTCCTGTTCTCCATTATTAGGTTCTCAATCTTCCCTGTTGCTTTAGTGACTGTTTTCCTTATTAGATATTTGTAGAAGCTTTAATTGCCTGTTTTTATATTTCTTGCTAGTTCTTTTTTTATTCTCCAATTTCTCCTTTTTTATTTTCAAAGTCATCCTCTACTCTAAAACTTGCCCAATCTTCTGACCTACCACTAATCTTTGCAGCATTGTATGCCTTTTGTTTCAATTTGATGCCATTTTTACTTGATTAATTAGCCACAGTTTGTGTATCCTTTTGGTAAAGTCTCTTTTTCAATGGAGTATATTATTTATGAGTATTCTGGTATATCTCCTTCATGTTTGCTGCTGGTACTTTTGCTGTTGGTTTTGTCTTTTAAACTTTTTACCACTTCACTTGAACCAATTCCTCCTTCATTACCCTTGTTACGTAGAGTCATAAAGTCATAGATATGTACAGGAACAGACCCTTCAGTTCAACTCATCCATGCCGGCCAGATATCTTAGATTAATCTAGTCCCATTTGCCAACATTTACCCATATTCCTCTAAACTCTTCCTATTCATATACCCATCCAGATGCCTTTTAAATGTTGTAATTTTACCAGTCTCCACTACTTCCTCTGGTAGCCCATTTCATACATTCACCATCCTCTGTATGAGAAGATTGCCCTTTAGGTCCCTTTTAAATCTTTCTCCTCTCACCTTAAACCTATGCCCTCTGGTTCTGGACTGCTCCACCCCGGGGAAAAGACCTTGTCTCTTTACCTTATCCATGTCCCTCTTGATATTATAAACCTCTAAAAGGTCAGCCCCTCAGCCTCTGATGCTCAAGGAAAAATAGCCCCAGCATATTCAGCCTCCCTTTGTAGCTCAAACCCTTTTAACTTTGACAACATCCTTGTAAATCTTTTCTGAGCCCTTTCAAGTTTCACAACGTCCTTCATATACCGTGGAGACCAGGTTTGCATGCGGTTTTCCAAAAGTGCTCTAACTAATATCCTATACAGCCACAACATGACCACCCAACTCCCATCAGTAATACATTGACCAATAAAGGCAAGCACACCAAATGCTGCCTTCACTATCCCATTTGCGTGTGACTCCAAGGACTCCTTTTGTTCACCAAATTTCCTAGGACCTTGCCATTAAATGTATAAGTCCTGCTCTGATTTGCCTTACCAAAATGTAACATGTTAAATTTATCTGAATTAAACTCCATCTGTCGCTCCTCGGCCCACTGGCCCATCTGATCAAGATCCTGTTGTACTCTGAGGTAACCTCCTTCGCTGTCCACGACGCCTCCAGTTTTGATGTCATTTGCAAACTTGCTAACCATACCTCCTATGTTCATATACAAATCATTTCTATAAATGGCAAAAAGCAGTGGAGCCATCACTGATCCTTGTGGCACACTACTGGTCACATGCCTCCAAGGCTGAAAACCCTCTTGCCTTCTAACTCCAAGTCAGTACTGTATCCATATAGCTAGTTTTCTCTGTATTCCATTTGATCTAACCTTACTAACCAGTCTATCATGATGAATCTTGTCAAGCACCTTCCTGAAGTCCATATAGATCATCTCCACTGCTCTGACCTCCTCAATTCTCTTTGTTACTTGTTGTCAAAAAACTCAATTAAATTAGTGAGATACAATTTCCCAAACAGAGAGCTCAGTCCTTCCTTGCCTTTCTAAATACTGTTGCTCAGGATTTCCTCGCTGGTCTATAGTTCCCTGGCTTTTCCTTACCACCTTTCTTAAATAGTGGCACCATGTTAGTCAACCTTCAGTCTTCCAACATCTCACCTGTGACTATTAATGATACAAACAGCTCAGCAAGGGTCCCAGCAATCACTTGCCTCGCTTCCCACAGTGTTCTAGGGTAAATCTATCAAGTCCCAGGGATTTATCCGCCTTTATGCATTTTAAGCCGTTCAGCACGTTGTCCTCTGTAATGTGGGCATTTTTCAACATGTCGCTACTTATTTCCAAATGTCCTCCATCTTCCATATACCCACTATTTATTTCCAAACGTCCTCCATCTTCCACAATAAACACTGATGCAAAATTTAGTATCTCCCCATCTCTTGCGATTCCAGCCAAAGCCACCTCATGTCCCCTTTTTGCCCTCTGATTTCCCTCTTAAGTATACTCCTGCTGCCTTTATGCTCTTTTGAGGAATCATTCGATCTTTGCAGTCTATACCTGATATGTTTTCTTCTTTTTCTTCACCATTTTAGTTTGAATATGTTAGTTTGAGGCACATTTCTCACTGTTGATCTGGATTATAAAATTCATTGTATTATGATGATACTTCCAAAGTTTTCCTTATTATGGGTCTTTAATTAGTCTGATTTTAATACACATTGCCAGGTTTAAACACTAACTAGTTCCTGTTATGTTCAAGAACATATTTTTAGAAGAAACTGTTCCACATCCATTGTATGAATCATCGTCCAGGCTACATTGTCAATACAATTTATCCATTTGATGTAAAGTGAACTATCGTTATTGCAGTACCTATTTTGATGAATACTTTGTGTAGCTGCTGTTCGGGACCTATAATCCACTATTGCCATTTACTTAATTTCTTTGTCATTTATTATTTCCACCCAAATTGATTCCCATCTTAAGCTTGTGAAACAACATCCTTTATCAATATTTTACTGATCTCATCCTCGATTAACAGAACTACTTAAATTCCATGAGCTTTCTTTGGGCTGGTCCTTAAAAGAAATGACAGAAATTTCAAGATTTCAAAACATAAGTGAATACTTTGGAGTAAATGACAAGTAGAATTGAGTTTATAACACAAGTTATTAAAAGCTACACTGTTAATTCAATGGTGCTCACTTTGTTTAACTTCTCTTATGTACAATACAGTTTGTTTTGTTTAAAAGCATGAAATCTGTCAGTTAATAATAACATCTTCAGATTTTTCTTTAAATGTTAATAGTGTGTAACAGGACTCGAACATAGGACAGCTATTACAGAGACATGGTTTCAAACCGACTCGGATTGACACATAAATATTCAAGGATGCTTGACTGACAGATTTCATGCTTTTAAACAAAACAAACTGTATTGTACATAAGAGAAGTTAAACAAAGTGAGCACCATTGAATTAACACTGTAGCTTTTAATATCTTGTGTGAAAAACTCAATTCTACTTGTTATTTATCCCGAAGTATTCACTTATGTTTTGAAATCTTGAAATTTCTGTCGTTTCTTTTAAGGACCAGCCCAAAAATATATTGCAGTTGTCTGGAATTTACTTATTGTCTTCAGTATGCCACCTTTCTCATAATACACAATGTGTGAGGATTCATCTTTTGGTTAAGCGATCCTCCAATTACTTGATAGACCTCAGAATTGTGGATTAGTCAGCTTTTTGTCATAGCGTTTTAGGTATGCATAGACTGCTTTTTCTTGTCTGTCCCCACAGCCTCCATGCAGTCCTTTACAAACTCTCAATTTTAGCTGATTGATTAATGCCACATGACTGTGACAATGACTACAGATTATTTCCTCCAGCTTCAAATGAGCAAATATTTCAGCTTCTTTACTTGTCATGAATTTCAAACTGAGCTCATCACACACATTTGACGCTATGTTTGTGTTTTCTCTGCTTACTTGACAAACATTAAAATTAATTTCCTTTGGCTCTCCCCAATCAGTATATATGTCAAAAAGCCTGCTTGAAACCAAATTTGTAACTGCCTCTATCTGATCCCACACTGAACCGCTTGCCTCTGTCAGCAAACCAATAGAGATAAATTAAATAGCAGAGCCTTTTAACACAAAGCTCCATCTTGAATTGCTATCTCTAATAGCGTCACTTACATGTCTTAAGCATCAATGTAAATTAATTGTTTTAGATTCAACACAACTCTTTGATTCTATAACTCATATGAATAACTTTCGTTTTTAATCAATATAATTGGCTTTTTTTCCCAAACTTGTTTGTTCAGTTCCAAGGTTAATGATGGATCATTCATTGTTTTTGTCACTCTCAACTCTGACTATACAAAATAAACACAAGGCCATCTATAAATATTACAAACCCAAACTTATTAGTGTTATATTTGTATTTTAGTTGTTTTTACTATTTTCTCCACTAGATGACCCCATTTTCTACACTCAAGACTATAACTCCTGTTTGTTGTCATGAAATATATGAAATAATATGTAGCACATATTATGCTCATTTATATTTGTGCTATTAGTCATTCATTTCATGAGAGTTGAGAGTATTTTAGGAGCAAAAGAAAAGCCTTTAATTCTGATGCTATATTGTCAAATGTTTTGGCCTTTTTAATGTAATGCACTAATTTCTTCAGTCTGCCCCTTTCTGACACACTGTGGCTATTATTAGATGTATCATTTCTCTGCAGTACTGCCTTGTCCTTTGCCTTGAACTTTGCAAGTCTCCCCTCGTGTGAATCCTAATCACTCACCCCTACTATTCAGCTGAAAGCCTTCAACAACTCTTGTACAATTTCCCAAGTGCGTTTCATGTGAAAGTTGTCGGAGGGGTGCAGCTCCCACTTAAAACAGTACTGGTATCAGTACTGCAAAGAAATGAAACACATTTTTCCAGTGCCAATCTTTGAACTAGATATTCAACTCTCTGATCTCAGTTACCCTCTGCCAATTTTTCTTTATTGTTCTGATAGTATTCTGTAAATTATTACCTTTTGTGGCTTTGCTTTCCAATTTGGCACCAAGCTGCTTATAGTTCCTTCACCTTCACGTCTTTCTTAGTCCCACCTATGTCATTAGTATTCAGATGGACCACAGCAACTGAACCCTTCTCCTCTGCAAGTTCTTATTTGACCTCAAGGCAATGTCCTTCATCCAAGCACTGGGCAGGCCACGGCAGCAGAAAATCATATCTATTTCCCTAACTATGGATATTACATTTTTAGATTTTAGATTTTCTTGTCACGTACTCAAGTACAGGTGTACAGTAAAAAGTATATAATGTCACCACACATGGTGCCATCTTAGGTACCAAGGTACTGAGGAACAAAACAAATTTTAGGTATGAATTAGTAAGAAAGACGAGAGTTAAAAGTTAAGCATTATTTCATAGAGTAGTGAAGAACTAAAGAAATTGATTCTAGTTTACATTAAAGTCTTTCCTAATTTAAACTAGGAAAATAAAGGCTAATTTTCAAAAGTCTTTAATGAGACCTCCATTAATCTCAGCTGCTTCTGAAACTGCCGCCTCTCCGATCTGCCTCCGTGCCTCAGGAGCATGCCGGGGCAGGATCCACTCATATCAAGACGAGACACCCCATGAGCAGCCAAGAGACCAGCCATTGGTCTCTCAGCTCTCAGCCTGGTCTCTCGATTGTATGTCGGCTGGTCTCTCAGTGGCCTGTAGTGAGGCCCAGCCTGATGTCTCAGCAATGTGTCAGCTGGCCTCATCAAAAAAGTTGAACTTTTAACTTATTCCTTTATTTTCCGAGTATGAACTACGAAATGTAACCTATTACCTATTTCTTTTGTTTTTCACTATGCTATGAAGTAATGCTTAATTACTTTATAGTCACTATGAAGTTACTATCCAGTCCAACAACAACATTCCGTCTCCTGCTGTTAAACCAATTTTGTATCCAGTTGTCAGGCTTACCAAGTCCCATCTGATCAAACTTTACTGATTAGTCAATTATACAGAACTTTGTCAAAGTCTTGAATAAGGTCCAAGTAAACAATGTCTACCACTCTGCCTTCAATCTTCTTGATTCTTCGGACAGTTGGTGTGAACTTGTTGGGCCGAAGGATCTGTTTCCACACTGTAGGGAATCTAATCTAATCTAATTACTTCCTCAAAAAAACTCAATCAAGTTTGTGGTACATGATTTCCCTTGCACAAAATCATGGTGACTATCCCCAAACATTCCTTGCCTCTCCAAATGCATATAAATCTTATCTTTCAGAATACCCTCCAATAACTTATCCAACATCCAAGTCAGACTCACGGGTCCATAGGTCCCAGGTTCTCCTCACATCCCTTCCTAAAGAACGGCTCAACCTTAGCCACCTCTCCAGTCATCTGGCACCTCACCCTTATTTATAAAGTGTACAAATATTTCTGCAAGGACCCCCACAATTTCCTCTCTAATTTCCCAAAACGCCCGAGGATACACTAAATCATGTCTCGGAGATTTATCCATCTTTATATTTTCTAAGGCCTCCAGCACTTTCTCTTCTATAATGTGAACTGTTTTCAATATTCTTCCATTCTTGAGCCTCCATTTCTTTCTTCACAGTAAAAACTGCTTGAAATATTCATTTAATATATCTCCCAGCTCCTGAGGTTCAATGCAAAATTGACCTTGTTTATCTTTAAGGGGCCCTACTGTCTCTTGAGTTGCGCTCTCTTGCTCTGAATGTAATGTATAATCTCTTTGGATCATCCTTCTCCTTAACCTTAATTCTTCACCCTTCCAATCTCCATGTCCATCTTGCACCGAAATTGTGTTGTATCAAAAAAAAATTGACATTTTTGATGCAAATTTGTTTTACAGTTTGTTTGTTTGTAATTTGTTACATTTAGGCTCAGAGTGACCTTGATGTTAAACTTTCTACTGTGGCTGATTTGGGGACTAAACTCCAGGAAATGGATCAGCAGATGAAGCAGGTTGTAGAGCAGCAAGCAAAGGTTCGGGCTCAGGATTCAGGCTCCAGGGAACCACAAGAAAGAGTCCGAGAGCTGGAGACACAGTTGAACACACTCTTGAATCAACGACTCTGCCGTTTGGAGAAATTTCAAGAACAGCAACTTGAACTTCAGGTATACCTCCATGCTATTTGAGAAAAGAAGTTTAAATTATTTTAGATTAGTTTAATGTTGTTGTGCTCACGCATAATATCACAGTTCATATTATTATTAGACAGGTCCGTTTCCAGACTGAAAACTGGTTTGATAGATCATATTTTAATTATCTTTGGTTTTTACGAGGTGATTTCCCCAGTGAAAACTCAGCATTTAATGTTACATATTATAACAATAAAATGAAAGTGTTTATGCAAAGTTAATTAAGATAAACTAAAATAAATCAAAGTATTTATATGCAACAATTATTTGAAGGATTTTAAACACCTGATATAATACAAACCTAAATAGACTTGTTAATAGCACTTGCACTAATGAACGGTCCCTTCTATTTCACATCTGTAGGGCTTAATTTAAGTGTAGCTTCAATGCCCTGTTTAGAGAATCTGACACCTTCTTCCTGGTGCCTTCGCACAACTGACCTTAGACATTCTCAGTTTCAAACATTCCTTCAGAATTTTAATCAAACACTTCTTGTCTGCGACTTTAAAAGTTATCTTCTTATCCTGGAAACAGACCTTAGGTCAAACTTATCCACGCCGACCAGATATCCCAACCCAATCTAGTCCCATCTGCCAGAACCTGGCCCATATTCCTCCAAACACTTCCTATTCATATACCCATCCAGATGCCGTTTAAACGTTGCAATTGTACCAGCCTCCACTACTTCCTCTGGCAGCTCATTCCATACATGTACCACCTTCTGAGTGAAAACATTGCCCATTAAATCTCTTTTATACCTTCCCCCTCTCACCCGAAACCTATGCCCTCTAGTTCTGGATTCTCCCACCCCAAGGAAAAGACTTTGTCTGGATTTCAGATAACGAGAGTCCAGAGAAAGTATATTCCTGTTCTGCCACCCCAGGGAAAAGATTTTGTCTATTTATCCTATCCATGCCTCTTATGATTTTATAAGGTCACCCCTCAGCCTCTGACACTCCAGGGAAAACCGCCCTAGCCTGGATTAGATTAGATTCCCTACAGTGTGGAAACAGGCCCTTCAGCGCAACAAGTTCACACTGACCCTCCGAAGAGCAAACCACCCAAACCCATTTCCCTCTAACTAATGCACCTAACACTATGGCAATTTAGCATGGCCAATTCACCTGACCTGCACACCGTTGGACTGTGGGAGGAAACCGGAGCACCCGGAGAAAACCCATGCAGACACAGAGAGAATGTGCAAACTCCACACAGACAGTTGCCCGAGATTGGAATCGAATCTGAGTCCCTGGTGCTGTGAGGTAGCAGTGCTAACCACTGAGACTATTCAATCTCTCCCTATAGCTCAAATCCTCTAACCCTGGCAACATCTTTGTAAATCTTTTCTGAATCCTTTCAAGTTTCGCAGCATCTTTCCACTAGGAAGGAGACCAGATTTCCATGCAATATTTTAAGTGGCCAATGTTCTGCAGCTGCAACATGACCTCCCAACTCCTGTACTCAATACTCTGACCAATAAAGGAAAGCATACCAAATGGCACTTTCACTATCCTGTCTAACCGCGACTCCACTTTCAAGGAGCTATGAACCTGTAGTCCAAGGTCTCTCTGTTCAGCAACACTCTCTAGGACCTTACCATTACTTGCTAAGATTTGCTTTCCCAAAATTCCGCACCTCACATTTATCTAAATTAAACTCCATCTGCCATTTCTCATCCCATTGGCCCATCTGATCAAGATCCCATTGTAATCTGAGGTTACCTTCTTTACTCTCCACTACACCTCCAAATTTGGTGTCATCAGCAAACTTAATAACTATACCTCTCATGCTCACATCCAAATCATTTATATGAATGATGAAAAGTAGTGGACCCAGCACCAATCCTTGTGGCACTCCACTGGTCACAGTCCTCCAGTCTGGAAAACAACCCTCCACCACCATCCTCTGTCTTCTACGTTTTGAGCTAGTTCTGTATCCAAATAGTGTGTTCTCTCTGTATTCTTGAGATCTAACCTTGCTAACCACTCTCCCATGGGGAACCTTGTCGAACGCCCTACTGAAGTCCATATAGATCACATCGACCTCTCTGTCCTCATCAATCCTCTTTGTTACTTCTTCAAAAAACTCAATCAAGTTTGTGAGACATGATTTCCCACACATAAAGCCATGTTGACTATCCGTAATCAGTCCTTGCCTTTCCAAATACATCTACATCCTGTCCCTCAGGATTCCCTCCAACAACTTGCCCACCACCGACGTCAGGCTCAATGGTCTATAGTTCCTGGCTTGTCCTTACCACTCTTCTTAAACAGTAGCACTACGTTATCCAATCTCCAGTCTTCCAGCTCCTCACCTGTGACTATAGATAATACAAAAATCTCAGTAAAAGGCCCAACAATCACTTCCCTAGCTTCCCACAAAGGTCCAGGGTACACCTGATTAGGTCTTGGGGATTTAATCACTTTTATGTGTTAAAGACATCCAGCACTTCCTCCTCTAATATGGACATTTTTCAAGATGTCACCATCTATTTCCTTACATTCTGTATCTGCCATGTTCTTTTCCCCACACTATGGAAAAGTCTGTTAAAATGGGTGATATCATTTCCGGTTCTGTGTCTCAGAGGTTGGTAAAATGGGGTTCAAACCGATGTTTATTGATGGAGTTTTGGTTTGATGCCATGCCTCTAGGAATTCCCGTGCGTGTTTCTGTTTTCCTGTCCTTGGATGGATGTGTTGTCTCAGTCAAAGTGGTGTCCTTCCTTGTCTGAATGTAAGGATACCAGTGATAGATAGTCATGTCTTTTGGTGGCTTGTTTTCTGCCTGTCAGTCCAATGTCCACTATCACTAGTATCCTTGCATACAGACTAAGCAGGACAACATATCCATCCTAGGACAGGCTAACCAGAGACACGCATAGGAATTCCTAGAGGTCTGGCTTTCCATCAATGAACACATCAATTTGGACCCCATTTACCAACCACTGAAAAAAAGAACCGCACTTTAACAGACCAAGACAGACAAATAGTAAGCGGGAAAGAACACCAGCGCTTAACTGGAGGCTCAATGATGATGTTACCTAGCATGGTGACAAAACATTTGAAAAGAAACCTTCCATCGCAGTGAGCAAACTTACAACCTGAACCACAAATCTTCTCAAAAATCACAAACACATTCAGTAGTGTTTACCATTGCTGAATCCTCACTGTCAACATACTTGGTGTTATCATCGACCAGAAACTCAACTGGACCCATCATATAAATACCAGGTCGACAACAGCAACTCAGTGGTTAGGAATACCACAGTGAATAGCTCCCATCTAACTCTCCAGAGTCTTTCAAGCACAAGTCAATATTGTGCTGAAATACTCCCCACCTGCCTGATTTGGTGTAGCTCCAACAACACTCAAGAAGCTTGACACCATCCAGGACAAAGCCTGCTTGATTGGTACCATGTTGTGTATTTTGTTTAAACCCAAAGCATTAAGTACAGTACATATTCACCGGAAAGACACTGGACTTGAATAAGACAGAAGCTTGCTTTCAGAGAGCACTTTCTGTGAGTGAAATTTCCCAAGTTCCTTTGCACCCTACTTGTATTAAGTGTATCGCCATTGTGGTTGAAAATCCAGCAGTCTCTTTATGCAAGACAAGGTAATAGCAGTGCATTAATAACCAGGTTATTTGGTTTTCTAATCAATATTGGTTGAGTGATAAGTACTATCCAGGACTTTGCAGAGCAAAACCCCTGCTGTTCTGAATGGTGCCATAGGATCTTTAATATAAATTTGTTAAAAGGAGCCTTGCTTTAAGATCTCGTCTAAAAACTGCAGCATTCCCTCAGTGCCCTTCTGGATGTCAGTTTAATTTTTGTGCTCACATCTGTACAATTCAACCTTCCTCGAAGTGAGTAATGGAATAGGTTTGAGGATTGCATGCTGTATTCTCCTGTAATCTGATTTAACAACTTGAACACCATCAGGATGGGCTACTGGGAGGTAAAATCATTGTTTTGAGCACTATTCCAGCTCCTGACATAACTGTCATTATTTTGGTGCTTTTACATGGTTTGGAAAGGCATCCAAATGTTGCAGGCAGGAACCTGCATGGAATGCATTAACCCAAGGTCAGAAAGGCCATAAGATGTCAGAGCAGCATTCAGCTCAGAGTTTAGGGTGTAGGTTTACTTGCTGAGCTGTAGGTTTGATATACAGACATTTCATTACCTGGCTAGGTAACATCATCAGTGGCGACCTCCAAGTGAAGCAAAGCTGTTGTTTCCTGCTTTCTATTTATATCTTTCTCCTGGATGGGGTTCCTGGGGTTTGTGGTGATGTCATTTCCTGTTTGTTTTCTTAGGGGTTGATAGATGGCATTTAGATCTATGCGTTTGTTTATGGCGTTGTGGTTGGAATGCCAGGCCTCCAGGAATTCTCTAGCGTGTCTTTGCTTAGCCTGTCCCAGCATAGATGTGTTGTTCCAGTCAAAATGGTGTCTTTTTTTCATCCATGTGTAGGGCTACGAGGGAGAGAGGGTCGTGTCTTTTTGTGGCTAGCTGGTGTTCATGGATCCTGGTGGCTAACTTTCTTCCTATTTGTTCTACGTAGTGTTTGTGGCAGTCCTTGCATGGAATTTTGTAGATGACATTGGTTTTGTCCATGGGTTGTACTGGGTCTTTTAAGTTTGTTAGTTTTGATTTGAGAGTGTTGGTAGGTTTGTGTGCTACTAGGATTCCGAGGGGTCTTAGTAGTCTGGCTGTCATTTCCGAAACTTCTTGGATATATGGTAAAGTGGTTTGGGTTTCTGGCTGTGTTTTGTCTGCTTGTCGCTGTTTGTTCTTGAGGAATTTGCGCACTGTATTATTTGAGTATCCGTTCTTCTCGAATACGTTGTATAGGTGGTTCTCCTCTGTTTTCCGAAGTTCGTCTGTGCTGCAGTGTGTGGTGACTCATTGGAATAGTGTTCTGATACAGCTTTGTTTGTGTGTGTTGGGATGGTTGATGGTGTAGTTAAGTATTTGGTCAGTGTTTGTCAGTTTTCTGTATATGCAGGTTTGTAGTTCTCTGTTGTCCTTTCTTTCGACTGTGACGTCCTGGAATGCAAGTTTGTTGTCGGTTTCTTCCTCCTTCATGAACCTTATGCCTGTGAGGGTGTTGTTGATGATGTTAAATGTCTCTTCTATCTTGTTTCATTTTGTGATAACAAAGGTGTCATCTGTGTAGCGGACCCCGATTTTTGGTTTGATGGTTGGTAGGGCTGTTTGTTCTAGCCTTTACATTACCACTTCTGCTATGAACCCTGATAACGGAAATCCCATGGGTGTGCCGTTTGTTTGTAGACTGTGTTGTTGAAGGTGAAGTGGGTGGTGAACACAGGTCCACTAGCTTCATGATACTTTTGTTGGTAATGTGATTTGTGGTGGTTGGTGTTTGTGTGATGGTCTCTTCTAAAAGTGTGATGTGTGTTTCCTTTGCCAGGTAGATGTTGATGATGGTGAACAGTGCTGTTACGTCGAATGAGATCATTGCTTCGTCTTCCTCAATTTTGGTGTTTTTGATGATTTTTAGGAATTCCTGGGTGGAGTGAATGGAGTGCTGTGACTCTTCTACTAGGTATTTCAGTCTTGCGTGTAGTTCTTTGGCCAGTCTGTAAGTGGGTGTTCCAGATCGTGAGACTATGGGTCTGAGGGGGGCTCCTGGTTTATGGATTTTTGATAGTCTATAGAATCATGGGGTGTTGGTCTCATTGGGTTTCATTTTCTGGAATTCTGTCTTGTTTAATTGTCCGGAATTGTGTAATTTTCTTAGGAGATATGTAATTTTGTTTCCTAGTTGTGAGGTCTGATTTAGCACCAGCTGTTGGTAGATGTTGGTGTTTGCGAGTGGTGTATTGGCTTTCTCTATGCAGTAGAAAGTGAGGATTGCAGATGCTGGAGATCAGAGCTGAAAATGTGTTGTTGGAGAAGCGCAGCAGGTCAGGCAGCATCCAAAGAGCAGGAGAATCGACATTTTGCGCATGAGTCCTTTCCTGAAGAAGGATGCTGCCTGACCTGCTGCTCTTTTCCAGCAACACATTTTCAGCTCGCTCTTGATGTAGTCCCTTCTGATCAGGATGACTGAGCAGGTCTGCAGGTAATATAACTATGTTTTTGTCTTTTCTTTCGGCTCAGTTTAGGTGCAACTGTCTGTTTGATCGTTTGTTGTGTTTCTTCCGTGAGATTGTTGTTCTTCAATGTGGTTTCTAATGCCGCTAGGAAATCCTTCTTGTCAGTGTCACAGTAAGTGAAATTTAGTCCTTTTACTAGTCACTGCTTTTTCGTGTCTGATAGAGTCCGATCCAATAAGTTCTTTATCCATGCCCCTGTGTTATTGGTTTTGTCTTTTTTAGTGAGTTTGTCAAGTTTTTTTTCTTCAGGCCCCGATTTTTCATTATCTGTGTTTGTTGTTGTTTGGTGTTTATGCCTTGTTCTACCATGTCTGTCCATTCTTGATTTGTTGCTTGTTTGAATAACGGTTTTTGGTGCGCAATTTCCCGGTTGTATTTTCGGAGTCTGTGGTGGGCGTCATTGATTAGTTCTTGGAGCATTCTACGGCCGTTTTGTTCTGTTAAACTTCTGGCTTGAGGTGTCTTTATCGGCGGTTTATATTGGAGACATTTTGGCAGTCCCTGTTTTCTTAAACAGTCATGCAGGAAGTACAGTTGTTCGCGGGTGGAACTCACTCGGATGGCATTCCTTTCCCATCTTCGGGCAAGTTGTAGCGTGTTGCACCCGTAGGTTTTTGCAAGGTTTGTGAAGGTTTATAGCTAACTTTGGAAAACACCTATATAACGTATTCAAAAAGAACAGATACTCAAATAATACAGTGTGCAGATTCCTCAAGCACAAACAGCGACAAGCAGACCAAACACAGCCAGAAACCCAAACCACCTTACCATATATCAAAGAAGTTTCAGAAACGACAGCCAGACTACTAAGACCCCTCGGAATCCTCGTAGCACACAAACCTACCAACACTCTCAAATCAAAACTATCAAACTTAAAAGACCCAATACAACCCGTGGACAAAACCAATGTCATCTACAAAATTCCAAGCAAGGACTGCCACAAACACCACATAGGACAAACAGGAAGAAAGTTAACCGTAGTATTTCAGCTCTAGTCTGACTAGGACAATCACATTGGCATAGCCAATCACGTCTCAGAATAAAAAGGTGTCAATTTAAGATTGAGATGAGGTGGAATTCTTCTCTCTGAGTGCTGTCAGGCTTTGGAATGGGATGTTGGAGGGCGATAGGGTTCCTGTGTATATTTAAGGCTGAGATGTATTCTTGATCAGTTGGGGAATTGAGGGTTATGGGGCAAAGGTAGTGAAGTGGACGTGAGGAATGTCACATTAATCATGATTCTATTGAATGGCACGGCAGGCTTCAGGGCTATTCCAGTTTCTATTTCTTATGGCCCTTGGCCTTACCTATATTTTGAGAAAAACATCCTGAATCTTTATTTCATTCTCTTGAAATAAAGACCATCATTCCATTGCCTTCCCTATTACCTGCTCATCTTGGGTGCTAAACCTTTGTGATCCATGAGAAAGGACTCATAAATTCTTCTGTTCCGTAGCTTTCTGCAGTCTTTTCCTTTTCACTAATATTCAACTTTTCTACCCTTCATGCCAAAGTGCAGTTGTTTCCAGAATCCTAAGGATTCCTGTCATAACAGTGTATCCACCATCTCTTTAGCTGCTGCTTTTATTATCTTAGGATACATCCCATTAAGTCCAGGGGACTTACTGGTCTTTAGCCTCATTAGTTTCTCATGTAATGTTTCTCTCATGGTAGTCACAGTATTTATTTCCTCTTCTCCGCAATTTTGGAATGGTGTTAGTGTCTACTGTGAAGACTGATACAACATATTTATTTAACTTCTCTGCCATTTCCTGGTTCTCCATTATTACTTTCACAGCCTTTTTCTCTAATGGACTGATGTTCACATTGGCTTCTCTCTTGTTTTCCACGTATCTTAAAGAAACTCGTGCTATATGTCTTGTTGTTACTTGCGAGTTTACCCTCAATGTTAATTTTGTTGCTTTTGCTTTGTTTGTTTTTAAAACTTTCCCAATCCTGGCTTGCATTAGTCTTTACAATATTGCATGTTTTCTTTCAATCTGATGTTATCCGCAACTTTCCTGGTTAGCTGTGGGTGGCTTATACCCTTGCTAGAAATCCTCCTTCCTTATTGGAGCATGCCTTTGTTGTGAGCCAGTCACTATTTTGTTAAATGTCAGCCATAGTTCCTCAATCGTCTTTGCTGCTCAAATTTTTCCCAATCCACTTCAGCCAGCTTACTCTCATTACTTTGTAATTAGCCTTGTTTAAACTTAGCGTCGTAGTTTTCAACCTAAATTCCTTGCTCTCCAACTGTATACCTACTGTTGAGGGGCCTATTGACGACTACTACTACTACTATTACTACTACTACTACTACCACCATTGTCTTTATCTTTGTTTTATTTTTTAGCTCCATCTGTGTGGATTTTAAAAATTCTAATTCAAGATCTTCTCATAACAGTGTCTGTGTAAGAACTATAAAATCATACCCATCAATCTGTATTTGTGGAATTAATTCATTGATTTTTATCTTTCCGAATATTATGAAGAGAAACATCGAACATAGAAACAAGAGTCGACCACTTGGTTCTTTGAACCTGCTCCATCATTCAACACGACCATGGCTGATCATTCTATTCCTGTTTTCTTCCCATGACCTTTGATCTTTTTGTCTAACAATTATATCTTAGCAAAAACAGAAGTTGCTGGAAAAGCTCAGCAAGTCTGGCAGCATCTGTGGAAGGAGATCAGAGTTATCGTTTGGGACCAAGTGACTCTTCCTCAGAACTATTATTTATACTTTAGGAATGTAATATTGTGTTTGGAAATTCAAATGAACTATTGTAAGATAAATGAAAACATTTGAGAGATTGTAAAAGTGATACCAAACCATAGAATTGCTGATATTTATTTAATAAGGCTACACTTCAAGGTAGAAAACCTTAAATAATGAGCCACCTCCATAAGCTTCTTCATAGAATCCCCACAGTATGGAAGCAGACCACTTTTGACCCCTCAGGCCCGCATTGATCCTCCAAAGAGCATCAAACCTAGACCCCCCACCCCCCATCCTATCCCCATAATCTTGTATTTCCCCTGGCTAATCCACCTAGTGTGCACATCCCTAGACACTATGAGCAATTTACTGTGGCCAATCCACCGTATCTGGACATCTTTGAAACGGGAGAAGAAATCGGAGCACCCAGAGGAAGCCCATGCAGAATGGGGAGAACATGCAATCTCCACACAGGCAGTCACCTGAGGCTGGACTCAAATCTGTGTACCTGGCGCTGTGAGGCAGTAATGCTAACCATGGAGACAGGACATCTAAAGCTGTCACAATAAGGGTTTAAATGAACAAAGGGAAGGATTGGAAATTGGGAAGAATGAATTTAACTCTCTATCCGGGACATCCCCTGTGCCACATTGCTGTTGGGATATATTAGAAGAATTGTTTTTTAATGTTGCGTTTTGATCTTGTTGATTTTTCACAGAAACAGGTAATCAGCTTGGGAGCAGCTTTGAGATAGGCAGAAAAATCTGTAATGCAATTAGAAGCTATATCAGAGGGCTATGAGAAATTAACTGTGTTTCTGATTTGGAGTTACTAAGCAAAAATACATTGAGGCATTAGATTAGATTACTTAGTGTGGAAACAGGCCTTTTGGCCCAACAAGTCCACACCGACCTGCCGAAGCGCACCCACCCAGACCCATTCCCCTACATTTACCCCTGCACTTAACACTACAGGCAATTTAGCATGGCAAATTCACCTAACCTGCACATCTTTGGACTGTGGGAGGAAATCAGAGCACCCGGAGGAAACCCACGCAGACACGGGGAGAATGTGCAAACTCCACACAGTCAGTTGCCTGAAGCGGGAAGTGAATCCGGGTCTCTGGCACTGTGAGGCAGCAGTGCCGCCCACCGTGTATGTTCTTGAACTGGGGAGTCCACAAGCATAAAAGGGTTGTCCTACAAAATGCTGGAGAAACTGCCAAGAATAATGAGAACACTAGGGAGAATCAAAGTGAAATCCTGAGTGCTGTGGCAGATCTTGGTTTGGTCCTAGGTACACTCAGAATACTGTAAAACATAGGAGAACTCTAGGATGAGGAAGTGCTGTTGCTGTTGAAAATTGGCACGGAGTCATAGTACTTGTTCAGAAAGCTGGTGTCGTCATGATGAGTGAAATGGCCTCTTCTGCATCATAGTAATTCTGGAAGATCTCCTTTTGACCCTTTTGTCATTAGTAACTCTGTGCGTGTATGTATAGCAGCATTGAATCTACAAGAGGCAGCACCTTGTGCTATTTTTATCTACAAACCAGTGTGCTATGAGAGAGCTGACGTGAAGAGCCCATCTTACATCTCCAAGCCTGAAATGGACATGTTCACCCTTGAATGCAGAGCGTGAGCCTTTCTTCACAGAGAGGTGTGGGACCATAATTGATTTCATGCTATCACTCAGTGAGTGAGTGTAAGTGTGACATGATGTGTGCAGGCCACATTAAGGTTCAATGCCTGGCTGCAGGCCTGAAAGCTGATCTGTAATGTTGGAGTCTACCCGTGGTCTCAGGGTCAGTTGCTTGTGCGAGATGAGAAATGTTTGGCTGTTAGAATGTATTTCAACCTTGGCATGTTCATCTCTCATATGGGTGTAGTTCAACCAGGTCCATGAGCAAGAAAATGGCACTGGAACAGATAATTTCAGAGGGTAAATGTGCATATATTTACAGAAGGTTATTGACAGTTTGTTACCTGTCCCATTTGAGTGGCCTCTGCTTCATTTCTTCCTCTTCCTCCCCGAATGACTTCGAAAGCTGAGCTGCAGAAGCAGCTCAGTAATTAGCCTTGTTGGTCTGGGAAAACTCAGGCATTTGCCCCTCAGTCCATGCCTTTATGTACTATGTTGTGTGGTCATTCAAGCATAATTAAGTGGTGCTGTTGCATGATAACATGAATGTGGCTTGACTGTCTTGAGTCATGCCACCAGAAATCTGTTCAGATATTATTGTGCAAGAAAGAGTGCAAGTTTAGCTCAGTTTGCTGGATGGCTGGCTTGCAATTCAGAGTAATGCCAACAGTGTGGATTCAATTTCTCACTGGTTGAGGTTACCATGAAGATTCATCTTTGCAACTACTCCCTTTGTCTGAGGTGTGGTAACCCTCACATTAACCACCACCAGTTCTCTGACGTGAAAGGAGTCCATGATCTGGTATGTAGTATTAATGGGGTTAGTTTTGTTTTTCCATTTATGATATTTTAGTGTGTGTTGAATGTTTGCTGAATAGATCAGTGGCTTCATTCCTCCTTTTGGAAATCTAGGTCAGTAAATTGTTCACCCGAGAAATTGTATTAATTGCTTCATTATTCAAAACTGCATTGACCTAGCCAGAACTAATGTTCGAAGTTAAGGTGCCTTAAGCTGAGGTGTTATGCAGATAGAATTGCCTGAACACTCCTTCACACTTACTTACATTTCTTAATATAATTATAATTATGCCATGTGATTAAGTATTATTGTACAGTGACCATAACAGTTCTTTTTACTTTTGTCATTTAGTCGAGAATATTGACTTCAGCATTCACAATGAGCAACATCCATTCTGTTGATGCGGCTCCAACACATTCTGACAATATGACACAGAGTTCAGCAGCACATTGTACTCAGTCTTTGAATCAAGGCCTCCAGCAGTTGCCAAGCAACAGTATCCATTACGTTTCTCATGGAGATGTGCCGTCTGACTCCTCTGCAGCACTACTGGGTGAGAAGTACGAACAGTTTTGTGTGAAATGGAGAAATATTTCCTTTGTCTGTTATAATACTGTAGGAAAACAACGGATCTTCAGTGTCATTAAAATTTAACTCAGCTTATTATGGCATAATAATATGTGAAAACAGTTACAGGAGACGAAATCATTTTATTAACATTAAATCTGGTGTTACAATTGTGTTTTTGCAATTTGGGTTTTTTAAAAAATCTAATATTTGATATGGCATACTGTGTTATTTGGAGTTTAAAAACCAACCAAGAAAATTTGAGACCTTTCTTGCACACTTGCATTGATCCAATCTTTCAATGTGTAAATTAGAAGCAAAATTATGGGTTCATCTTCGAATATTGTACTATTGCTACTACTGTGAAGTAGACTCTGGGTTCTACAGCAGCAAAAACAAGTTTTCAGCATTATCATATTCACATGCTCAATAATTTGTGCAGTTTCAATCTCTGGGGTTTTGATCATTAGGATTGCGAATGTCATAGAAATCGTAGAAACCCCTGCAGTGTGGAAGCAGGACATTCAATCTATCAAGTCCATACCAACCCTCCACACAGCATCCTAACCAGACGTATCCACTTACTATATTCCATTAACCCTGCATTTCCCGTGGCTAATCCACCTAACCTGCACATGCCTGGACGATATGGGCAATTTAATACAGGCAAACCACATAACCTGCATCCATGGACAATGGGGGGGAAACCAGAGCACCCATGAGGAGAATGTGCAAGGTTCACACAGCTACCCAAGGGTGGAAACCAGCCCTGGCCCTTGGTGCTGTGAAGCAGCTGTACTCTTCACTGAGCCACCATGGCACCCTGTAAATGTATTAATTTGATGAAGTCACCAATGTTTTGAAAAAATTCTTAGAAATTACATCAATGTTTTTGTTCAGAATTATGGCATGCCTTAATAATGCTTTACAAATCACTGCCTTCACTCCAGCATAATGAATTTACTTTTCACCACCCTGGCTATTTAGCATATTCAAGTCAAACTGATTCAGAGATGCACATGAGATGGAACATTTATGTCCTTTTTTTGCCAGGCAAAATAACATATCAGTTATGAAGGAGAAGATTCTGGATTAGTGGTGCTGGAAGAGCACAGCAGTTCAGGCAGCATCCAAAGTGCAGCGAAATCGACGTTTCAGGCAAAAGCCCTTCATCAGGAATAAAGGCAGAGCCTGAAACGTGGAGAGATAAGCTAGAGGTGGGTGGGGGTGAGAAGAAAGTAGCATTGAGTACAATGGGTAAGTGGGGGAGGGGATGAAGGTGATAGGTCAGGGAGGAGAGGGTGGAGTGGATAGGTGGAAAAGAAGATAGGCAGGTAGGACAAGTCCAGACAAGTCATGGGGACAATGCTGAGCTGAAAGTTTGGAACTAGGGTGAGGTGGGGGAAGGGGAAATGAGGAAACTGTTGAAGTCCACATTGATGCCCTGGGGTTGAAGTGTTCTGAGGCAGAAGATGAGTCGTTCTTCCTCCAGCCGTCTGGTGGTGAGGGAGCGGCGGTGAAGGAGGCCCAGGACCTCCATGTCCTCAGCAGAGTGGGAGGGGGAGTTGAAATGTTGGGCCACGGGGCGGTGTGGTTGATTGGTGCACGTGTCCCGGAGATGTTCCCTAAAGCGCTCTGCTCGGAGGCGCCCAGTCTCCCCAATGTAGAGGAAACCGCATCGGGAGCAACGGAGAAGACCCAATTTTGGCAGGAAATATTCTTCCTGATCGCAGAGTAGTTCTGGATCAGATTTAATTACTCCTTATACAAATCTATATGTTGGTCATTTCCCCTCTTGGTGCAAAGTATACTCGTTTCAGTTAAATGGACTGAAAGTAATGGGAAAGATTTTTGTGCTGGAACAATTATTTATTGAAAGCAATAAACATAAAATAAATAATGTTTGTGAAGTTCATGCTTTTTAAAAACACAAATGTAACTAGTTGTATGTAGTATCCAAGGCTTTAATTATAATAACATAGCAAAAAATGCAAGGAAATTAGGCTCCCTTTGTACAAGACCTTCCCTGGACTATTGTGCATAGTTCTGGCTGCAATACTTCAGGAAGGATGTGAGTACATTGGAGAGAGTGTCGAACAATTTATAAGGGTCATTTGATTGATGACAAAACTAGTTATGAAGATTGGAGAAGCTGTTTTTCTTTGGAGACATATAGGTAGAGGTTTGCCAGAAGTTTTCAAAATCATGAGTCTGGATAGTGTAAATGGAGAGAAACTGATAGCACTCAAAAAGATCAAGAACAAGAGGGCACAGATTTGCAAAAGAAGCAAGTGCAATATGAGAAGAAACCTTCTCATTCATCGGATAGTTAGGATCTGGAATGCAATGTCGGGAACTGTGATGGAGCAGATTCAATCAAGGCATTCAGAAAGGCATTTGATTGTCTCTATTCAAATAACAATGTGCAAGGGTACAGGGAAAAGGCAGGAGACTGGCACCAAGTTATAATGCTCATTCAGAGAGCCAGTACAGATGCAATGGGCCAAACAAGGGCCTTTCGCATTTTAACAATTCTGTGATTCTCTGATAGTTCTAAATAATTTGAAGCATTAAAATGGTCATGTTGGTCGCATGCATTATCATACACAATAATTTGTGTTTTTAGCAAGCAAGGCGCAGAATTAAAAATATGAATCCAAAGCACAAGCGAAGATCTCAAACTCTGTAATATAAACTGAATTTCACTTTGTAACAGTGGCCCTGATCACAATGTTTAATAATATTATTAGTTTATTCTAAACTCAAAATAATCCAATATTCATTTTGAAAATCGTTTGAATTTCAGATTTAATTGTGACATGAGCACAGTTCATCTAACAAACCATGAACCCAATTAGATAAAAGAATTAGAGGCCAGTATCTGTTTTAAGATGCATGCTGTTAACTCTTGTTGTATTATATAGAGCTTAATTATATCTTTTTTTATTCATTCATGTGATGTGAGTGCTGAGTGAACAATTATTGACTATTCCTAGTTGCCCTTGAGAAGGTGTTGATGAGCTGCCTCCTTGAGCTGCTGCAGTCCGTTTGATTTTAGATAGACTCCCAATGCTGTAAAGGATGAACACAGGATTTTTGCCTCAGTGACAATAAAAGAATGGCGACATACCTCCATGTCAGTGACTTGGAGGGAACTTGCAAATGATAGTGTTCCCATGAATCTGCAGTCCTTGTCCTGTTAGATGGTATTGGTCGTTGAGTTTGGCTGTCTACAGAGCCTTTGAGTTTCTACAAGATGTGCATTTAGATGACACACATCGTACACTGCTGCTACTGAGTTTTGGTGGTGAAGGAAGTGAATTTTTTTTTGGGTGGCTATAGTGCCAAAATAATTGGGTTGATTTGTCTTGAGTAATGTCAAGCTCCCTGAGTGCCTTTGGAGCTGCACTGTTCCAGGCAAGTGGAGAATATTCTGTCTAAGACTTGAGCCTTGTCAATGCTGGATAGATTTTGAGAAGTAGGAGATGAGTTATTTGTTGCAAGGTTCTTAACTCGGATTTGCTTTGGTAGCTATAGTATTTATGTGACTAGGTTAGGCTATTTCAGTTTCTGGTTAGTGGTAACCCCAGAATGTTATGAGTAAGACATTCAGTGAGGCAATATGATTGAATGTCAAGTGGCAATGCTTAGATTCTCTCTTTTTGGAAGGAATCTTGTTATTACCTGTTTTTTGTATGGCACAAATATTTCTCAATATTTGTCAGCCCAAGCATGGGCATGAACTGCCTCAATATTTGAGGAGTTGTGAAAGGTGCTGAAAATCGTGCAATCATCAACGAACATTCCCTGTTCTGATCTTATGAGGGGGGCAAAGCATTGAAGCAACTGAAGATAGTTGGGCTACGACCCTGCAGAACTCCTGCAGTGATGTTATGAGTTGAGCTGATTGACCTCCAATAAATGTAACAACCTTCCTTTGTGCTGGGTTTGATTTGAATTAGTGAATTGCATACGTAATCTGATACTTTTTCTGAATTCATGATGTCTGGCAAGTGTGGCTCTAAGTCACTTTCTGACAAGTCAACAAAACTGGCCTGAGCATTGCTTGTGATTTCAAGAATGGGCAAGGAAATTGGATAGAATTCTGAGGGGCATTCCAGTCAGAAAATTCATATTGGAGAATTCCAGTCCAGCTCCAGTCTCAACTCTTCACTGGTTTTATGTAACTAAGGGAATCTAGGTTAGTTTCTGGCGATGTGAAGTAAACCTTTGTTTAAAGCTTGTTTAAAGAGAAGTGATTGGAGTCTTTATTGTTCTGTGTTTCAAGGTGTACAGACAAGCCTGTGTTTCATTGGATAAATTATTGAGTGTTTCTGCATGTCTTCTGCATCTAAAACAATTTGGCTCAAAATAGTACCTGGGTTAAAGGGATAGTGAGGAATAGCAGGAACAGGCTATTGATTTGAATGATAGATAATCAAAATGAATGGAAGAGCAGATTCTCAGGGCCAAATAGCCTACACCTGCTTCTATTTTTCTACGTCTCTCTGCTTCTAAAAGCCTGAGCAATCAGTCTGGTGACCACTTTCAAAGAGATGAGAATTATATCTAGATGGTTTCATCCAAGAGTCAGTGTATGGACCATAGTTCATAAAGTTCTATAGCTGTAAACAAAATAATTCACTTTTATCAGACCTCTGTTTCTTTTCTGAGAAGATATTTAATTTCTCCCACTCTTGTTTTTTTTCATGATTCTGCATCCAATTTGCTTTTCATATTTACAATTGAATCAGTTTCTGCTGTCCATTTAGGCAGTGTGTTTGAGATCATAATTAATTATATTATTTATTTTTATAAAATACTCTCCTTTCTCTTCTCTCTTATTTTTCCAGTTGTTATAAATTTATATATGATTACCGATAAAGCTATCAGTTTGAACACTTAAATTAAGTCACTACCATTACTGCGCCTCAAGAATTGTTTTGAGATTAATCACAGATTGAATTTTACTTAAAATTATTTATAACAGATCATCTAATTGCTCTAGAGGTAAAGGAGAAAATAATGTCCAAATTAAGTCATGATTTATATATGAACTTGTGTGTGTGATGCCCCAAATAGATATTTCATCCTTGTTCAGAGGTACTAGTAGTGGATCTTAATTGAATGATCCACTTTAGTTTTACTGAGATACATGATTTTGAGTATTACCTACTTCGAGTCACAGAGATGTACAGCATGGAAACAGACCCTTTGGTCCAAATCGTCCATGCCGACCAGATATCCCAACCTAATCTAGTCCCATCTGCCAGCACCCGGCCCATATCCCTCCAAATCTTTTCTATTCATACCCATGAAGATGCCTTTTAAATGTTGCAATTGTACCAGCCTCCACTACATCCTCTGGCAGCGCCTTTCATACATGCACCGCTCTCTGTGTGAAAAAGTTGCCCCATAGGTCTTTTTTATATCTTTCCCCTCTCACCCTAAACCTATGCTCTCTAGTTCTAGATTCTCTCACCCTGGGAAAAGACCTTGTGTATTTACCCTACCCAATCCCCTCATGATTTTATAAACCTCTATATGGTCACCCCTCCGCCTCCGATGCTCCAGAGAAAACAACCCTAGCCTATTTAACCTGTCCCTATAGCTCAAATCCTCCAACTCTGGCAACATCCTTGTAAATCTTCTCTGAACCCTTTCAAGTTTCACAACATCCTTCTGATGGGAAGGAGACCAGAATTGCACGCAATCTTCCAACAGTGGCCTAACCAATGTCCTGTATAGCCGTAACATGACCTCCCAACTCCTGTACTCAATACTCTGACCAATAAATGAAATCATACCTTCTTCACTGTCGTACCTACCTGTGACTCCACTTTCAAGGAGCTATGAACCTGCACTCCAAGGTCGCTTTGTTCAGCAAAACTCCTTAGGACCTTACCATTAAGTGTATAAGTCCTGCTAAGATTTGCTTTCCCAAAATGCAGCACCTCACATGTATCTAAATTAAACTCCATCTGCAACTCCTCAACCCTTGGCCCATCTGATCAAGATCCCGTTATATTCTGTGATAATTTTGTTTGCTGTCCGCTACACCTCCAATTTTGGTGTCATCTGCAAACTTATTAACTATACCTCTTATACTCACGTCCAAATCATATATATATGAATGATGAAAAGTAGTGGACCCAGTGATCCTTGTGGCACTCCACTGGTCACAGGCCTCCAGTCTGAACTCTCGAGAAGAAAGATGGATTGTTTAAAAATGAAATATCCCAGATCCCACATTGCTCTTGTTACAATCTTAAACATGCATAAGTTAGAGTACTGAGTGATATCCTCTATTATAAATGGATGTGAAAAAATATGACTAAAATATAGTTCCCATAGTTTTCCTTTCGATATTTCTCTTCTAATTTTTGCCATGATTTACTTTCTATTTTTCTTAGTTTCACCTTTGCTTTTCTGAAAGTGTTGACTAATGCAGAAATGCACATCTCTTGACACTCCCTTTGGCAACTTGCTCAAGCAGGATTCTTGATGTTTGGGCATTAATACTAAGAATGAACAAATACTTGACATCTAAGATAGGATAACTCATTTCTATCTTCATTGAACATTTGTCAATGTTTATTTTCCATCAGCGATCAGGCACAGAAAGCTTGAGATTTTCCCTTCTTGTCCTAGGTGCATTGAAGCTAACCATGGTGCAAGCAATTGCAACTTGGTACTGTATGTCTCCAGTTACAAAATGTCTTTATTAATTCAATCATGAATATATTTCTACCTCATATCAAGAAATAAACAGCCCTATAAGAAAGTGGAACTTCCAATAAAGAGGAAATTTGTCAAATTTGAACATGAATGCCTGTAAAATAATTTAAGTCAAAACTGAATATTTTGTCCTCAAGTACTGAATTTAATTTCAGCTTGTCGAAGTCGTCCTTTTACAAACGGATTTGACATGGGAGGTTCTCTGCAGACTCCTGCTCCTCGTCAGTTTGCTCCTGTGCCAATGTCGAAGGATGTTCAAGTTCAGCAAAAGAAGTCAAAGTCTGCCATTCAGAAGGCCAAAGTGGATGCAGTGATTTCTGCAGATAGACCAGGTATGGCAAAGAAAATAGTAATAGTTCCTGCTGAGTAAGTTACAAAAGTACATTTCATTTGATACCACCCAATGCCATTCGATACTACTTGATATGTAAAGCGATTATACCTTTGGTTAGCTTTGGCATTGTCAGAGGGGCAGAATGATGATGCTTGGGACTGACTGCATTGCAGTACAGAACAATTTCAGTTATCGAACAAGACAGGTAGGGAGTATTTTGTTCGGATAACTGAGAGTTTGGGATAATGGATAGGGTTTTTAACGGGACCTTAAGATCTTACTCGGATAATTGGAAATTTGGATAATTGATGTTCGGATAATTAAGGTTATTCTATCTATATATAAAGCAATGTTTTTTTCTATTTTAAGTTGCAAAATAACAGTTAATTTGTCATACAAAATAGCACTTCAGCCCTCCACTTAGACAATGTGAGGATCTCATTTCTAATGTTGAAGGTACAATTGATTAAGCTGGAACAAATTCAGTTCAGTTCAGTTCAGGGTTGTCATCAAGGAAGTGCTGAGCAGAAACCATGAGCAAGGTGAAATCTTTGAATATATTTGGGAAACCTATGTAGCTGTAAAAGAGAGAGGGGGAGCTTTTAACTTTGAATCATAATGAAATATCCAGGACAAACTGTATATATTTCAAAAATTTGGGAACTCATATGTTTTATTTTTAATCCATACCTGTGCTTTGCATTATCTGTGTTATGGGGAATAAATACCTTCTGCTGTTTTGTTGATTTTTTTTTGAAAGCAGTAAAGTTTAACAAAATTTATTTTCATCAGTGAGTATTTTAGGAGCTAGAGAAAGGCTCAGAGTGCTGAATAGTCTATGTCAGCCCTTGAAAGAGAGATCAGTTAGCTCTCTTTAGCTGTACATTTTTCTTTCTCAAGTATTTAACTGTTTCATTTTGAAAATGACTCGTTAGTCAGATTTTTCAATTACATTCTTTACCATAATAATCTACTGTATCTTTTTAAAAAGAAAATTCTCTCGCTATTTTGTTGATTACCTAAGTGGCAGTTGAAGTCTTATACTGCTAGCTCTCGGAACAAATTCTGAAACAGTTAAGGATTTCTAGTATGCACCCAGCTGAATTTTACTGTCAAAATATATACAACTTGGAGACCTTAGCACTGCTTGTGATAAGCTAATGTAAACACTCAAATCAATGCTATTGTTGCTAGATAATTTAATATTAGTAAATTGATTACCGTATTTATCGCAAGTTTTATGAAATCTTTACAACTGATTAATTTAAATTCTTATCTCTGTATTTCTGTGGAAACTATGAAGCATATGGCTTAATTATGGAATATTCCTTTACGTTACTATTGAAGGTTGCAATTTTAATAAAGGGAGATGTAAAGGAAGCTGAAAGAGATGGCAAAGTTTGGAAGATTTTCTGTGTTGAAGAAAGATTATCATGTAACTTGTTGGAACTGACAAATGAATAAAAATGTATTGTAAGTTGCTGACTGTTTACATAATGTCAGATAACTTCCTGTAAAGTGGACAAGCGAAGTTTTTCTTAACAAAGATTTATACCTTTAAATAATTGATAAGTTTGGTTTGGATAGGATCTGTGTGCTGAAGTTTGTTCAGCAATAACCTCTATAAACTGAAGAACTTAATTTTTAGTACACACCTAGGTGTGGCAGCTAAAGCAACAAACCCTACCCCTCTCCAAAATCTTACAGCAGGATAAGCTATGCAGATCTCTCCCAGTGAAGTAGCTTCTGAAATCCTGAGAACTTTCCTGCTACCAGTCTCTTTAACCTCCTATTAATCTTTGGAAGGCCTGATGAAGGACTCCTCCCCGAAACATCAATTTTCCTGCTCTTCGGATGCTGCCTGACCTGCTGTCCTTTTCCAGCACCACTCTAATCTAGACTCTGATCTCCAGCGTCTGCAGTCCTCACTTTCGCCTGCTACTTCCAGTTGACTCTTGTTAAAACTGAAGACTGATCTCAAGCTTTTGTATCAATTGTCTGGGTATCAGAATTGTGATCTTGACAAAAGGACATTGACTGGACCTTTAGAAGTACTTTAAGTTCAAATACTTGGCCCATTGGGGTTTTTATTTAACCCAAAATTATCCTGTTTTTACAACCCATATCTATTTGGAGCTGCATTACCTTGTCTGTTGCGTGAGTATGTATGTTTGATATTATGACGATATAGTATTTCTCTGAATAGGAGCATATTTGTTGACCAGTTTTGTCTCAAGTTTAAAGGATTACTTTATTTAATTTGATTTATTTATTGTCACATGTATCTTGTTGCAGAATACATTGAAAACTGTCGTGTAGTGTTGCCACTGTCTGGTGCCATCTTAAAACACATACAAATAAAGCAAAACAAGGCAGAAAAATGAAGAAATTAAGTCCAACTTGACAGTCCTTAGTAAGTAGAGGCTGAATAGGCTGGGGCTGTTTTCCCTGGAATGTCGAAGACTGAGGGCTGACCTTCTAGAGGGTTATAAAATCATGACAGGCATGGATAGGTTAAAGGTCTTTTCTCTGGGGTGGGGGAGTCCAGAACTAGGGGGCATAGGTTTAGGGTGAGAGGGGAAAAAATGGAAAGGGACCTAAAGGGCAACTTTTTCACACAGAGGGTGATGCGTATATGAAATGAGCTGCTAGAGTAAGTGGTGGGGGCTCCTACAATTACAACATTTTAAAAGGCATCTGGATGAGTATATGAATAGGAAGGGTTTAGAGGGATGTGGGCTGGGTGCTGGCCAATGGGACTAGATTAGTTTAGGATAGTTGATCGGCATGGTCAAGTTGGACTGAAGGGTCTGTTTCCGTGCTGTACCTCTCTATGGCTGTATCACTCTAAGTGCTCCTTCATAGGCCATGGACATGGTGACCAGGCATGAGTCTCCTTTGCCACACCACTGCTGCTGGACTGAAAGTCGTCACTCGTTGGCACCATCTTGCCTCCACCAATGCCCTCACCACTATGAGTCTTGATGAACCTCGCCAGTGAAGACACCACCGATGCTGCCAGATATGGACCGTCCCAAACTCTTCTCTGCCAGTGGCATGATTGTGTTTCAGGCCCACCTTGCCACTACTAAAGCTGCCAGGTCTTCCACTGGATCCAACTGTGCCTCTGCCGCTGATGCCACAAGTCTGCGCTTCTGAGCCTCCTGATTGATGCCATTGCTGCAAATGAGCTCTTCACCAAGGAGTAAATAAAATAAAAAAAAGAACAAAGGAGAGAAGAGAGAAAAAAATGACAAGAAACAAAAACAAGAGTGCATGAGCCCTGGGCTCAGAAGCCTTACTCCATTGCCTTCTTACTGGGAATTTATAATAACCAATTCTTTGTTGAGTTTACTGAAGAAATCTGGTGGAAGCCTCTCTCGTTCTGGTTAACACTAATAAAGAGGAACAAATATAACCATTTTAGGGGTTAAATGCAACATTGACACTTAGGTACAGCTTGTGGAGTAGTGTAGTTTGATTACTGGTGTACTCCTCTCATTGGAGTCATAATATTGTGGATTTTAGATCTTACTCCTCTTTTAAAATTGTGGATGCATAAGAAGTAGGAACAGGAGTTGGTCATTTGGTCCTTGTGTCATCTATGAGATTGATTTTGGCCTTCACTCCTGCTCACTATATGACTCTACTCCCTTTGTTAGTCCAAAATTTGTCTAATTTTGAATATTAAGCTTTGAATATTTGCAATGACCCAGCCTCCACAGCTTGTTGAGGAAGAGAATCTTAAAAATTAATGACCGTCTGTCAGAAGAAATTAATTCTTCTCTCTGACTTAAAACTACAACTGTGTCCTCTAGTGTTCGATTCTGCCACTAGAGGGCAATAACATCACAACATTTACTCTTGTCTCATCTTATATGCTTCAAAAATATCACCTGTTTTCTTCTCAACCCCAATAGGTATAGGCAGAAATGCTAAACCATGTTAATGGAACAAATTCTCCATAATGAAATAGCTCCACAGAAGCTGATCCCATCACCAAATCACCCTCTGTTTTCACATGAACAGTCTTGGAGACAGGTACCACAGTGTCAGAATCAAACGGAATCTCTGACACTCCTGTTTATTTTTTTTTAGCCAGCTCTGAGTGAACAGAACCCCTGACACTCCTGTTATTATTGTTATACCCCCCCACATTACTGCCTAACTGCGGTAGTGCTTATATTTCCCCCAGAACCTGTGTGTGTGCAGGTGTGAGACACAGTGAAAGACCACAGGTGTACAAATCTTTATTCAATTGCCATCACCAGGAAGAAAAGAAAACACCCAAGTGGCCAGTGACAAACAGTGCCCTTCTCAGGGGGCAATGCTGCGTGATCAAACAGTGAAGGGAAGGGCACAGCAGGGATTAAATTAAAATAGAGTTGAAGGGGGAAATAATACACTCCACTCCCTGCGGGGCCCACCTCTCCCTGAACAGCTCAAGGGTGTTGGTGGACACCACATGCTCCTTCTCCAGAGACACCCAGGCTCTGACATAACTGCGAAAGAGGGGTAGGCAATGGACCCTGATGACACCCTCCATGGCCCACTTATGGCCAGTCTGGCCAGGCCCAGGAGCAGACCCACGAGGAGGTTCCTCTAACCTGCCCTCTCCCCTCCGCACCGGGTGCCCGAAGATCAGGAGCGTGGGAGTAAAGTGCAACGAAAAACAGAGAAGAAGGTTTTTTTAGAAAATCAAAAAGGGAGTGCAAGCGCCCACACCAAAGAAATACATGGTCCACAGACGCCACCACAGAACAAGCTTGAAAACAACCATAAAAAAAACTCGCCTTTTTATTTCTTTTTTACTGATCCAGCTTCCTCAGAGTGAGCAGAAACCCTGACACACCTGTTTGTTTATATATTTATTTTTTCCTGTTTTTTTCCGACACTCCTGTTTCTTTTTCCCTTTTTCGATTACCCCCACAGTACCGCCTAATTGTGGTAGTGCTTATTTTTTCCCCAGCACCCATGTGTGTGTGTGTGCAGGTGTGAGACACAGTGAAAGACACAAGGTGCATGAATCTTTATTTAGTTTCTACCACCAGGAAGAAAAGAAACTCCCAAGTGGCCAGTGATAAGCAGTGCCCTTCAAATCAAAGGGCAATGCTGCGTGATCAAACAGTGAAGGGGAGGGCAGGGACTAGATCAAAATAGAGTTGGATGGGGAAATAATACACTTCACTCCATGCGACGCCCACCTCTCCCTGAACAACTCCAGAGTGTTGGTGAACACAGTATGCTCCTTCTCCAAGGACACCCGGGCTCTAACATAACTGCGGAAGAGGGGCAGGCAGCCAGCCCTATCGACCCCCTCCACAGCCTGCTGCCTGGACCTGTTTATGGCCAGTTTGGCCTACCCAGGAAAGGACCCACGAGGAGATTTTTAGACCTGCCCTCCCTCCTCCGTACCAGGTACCCGAAGATCAGGAGCGTGGGACTGAAGTGCAACTAAAAACAGAGAAGGAGGTTTTTAAGAAAATCAAAAAGGGAGTGCAAACGCCCACACTCAATATGTACATGGTCTATGGACTCCACAGCACCACAGAGTCCGTGAACCACCATAATCTGCGGTTGCAGGGGACCGCTGCGTGCAGCACTCTCTACCCCAGATCCCGAGGGATAGGGGGAGGACTCCCGCTTCGAGAGACCTCCACTGGAGATCCCTACCGCCCGGTGGCAAATAGGCACACACTCACCATTTTTTTTTAAGACAGGAGAAACATTTTTATTGAGTAGCCAACTGAAAAAAAATGGCACAAGCTCAAAGATCCAAAATAATATTCAAATCTATTAGTACCATGAAAAAAACTCCCCCTTTTTTTCTTTTTTCCTTTTTTTTGTTTTTTTTTCTTTTCTGCACAGAGGTCAAGTCCTGTCACCAAATCACCCTTTGTTTACTAGCACACAACACACTGGTTGTGACCAGCCAACTCCAGGTCAGTGTTCAACTGAGAAGATTTTAATCTCCTGGTTATCTTTTTTTTCCTCTCCTCAATTGAGAAGATTTCAATCTCCTGGTTATAATTTGTTTTCTTTCTTGGAGTCAGTCCCCAGAACTGAAGAGATTCTAAATCCCCTTTTTTTTTCCCATCCCCACACTACCGCCTAATCGTGGTAGTGCTTATTTTGAGGAGCAGTGCTCCGAAAGCTAGTGCTTCCAATTAAATCTGTTGGACTATAACCTGGTGTTGTGTGATTTTTTTAACTATTTTTTCCCCAGCACCCATGTTGTGTGTGTGCAGGTGTGAGACACAGTGAAGGACAACAGGTGTACAAATCTTTATTCAATTTCCACCACCAGGAAAAAAGGAAGCACCTGAGTGGCCAGTGACAAACAATGCCTTTCTCATCAAAGGGCAATGCTTCTCCTGGTTATTTTTTTTTCCTCTCTTCAGTGTACAAATCTTTATTCAATTTCCACCACCAGGAAAATAGGAAAACACCCGAGTGGCCAGTGACAAGCAGTGCCCTTCACATCAAAAAGGGCAATGCTGTGTGATCAAACAGTGAAGGGGAGGGCAGGGACTAGATCAAAATCGAGTTGGAGGGGGAAATGATGCACTCCACTCCCTGCGGCGCCCACCTCTCCCAGAACAACTCCAGGGTGTTGGTGGACACTGCGTGCTCCTTCTTCAAGGACACCCGGGCCCTAACATAACCGCGGCCCTAACGACCCCCTCCATGGCCCGCTGCCTGAACCTGTTTATGGCCAGTTTGGCCAGGCCCAGGAGCAGACCCACGAGGAGGTTTTAAGACCTGGCCTCCCTCCTCTGCACCAGGTGCCCGAAGATCAGGAGCGTGGGACTGAAGTACAACCAAAAGCAGAGGAGAAGGTTTTTCAGAAAATCAAAGAGGGAGTGCAAACGCCCACACCCAATATACACATGGTCCACGGACTCCACAGCACCACAGAACAAGCAGTTGGGCTGTGAGTCCGTGAACCACCGCAATCTGCGGTTACAGGGGACTGCTGCGTGCAGCACTCTCCACCCCAGATCCCCGAGGGATAGGGGGAGGACTCCCACTTCGAGAGACCTCCACTGGAGATCCCTACCGCCCGGTGGCAAATAGGCACACCCTCACCATTTTTTTTTAAGACGAGAAAAAATTTTTATTGAGTAGCCAACTGAAAAAAAATGGCACAAGCTCAAAGATCCAAAATAATATTCAAATCTATTAGTACCATGAAAAAAGCTCACCCTTTTGTTTTTTTTTCTATTTCCACCATCAGGAAAAGTAGGAAAACACCCGAGTGGCCTGTGACAAGCAGTGCCCTTCACATCAAAGGGCAATGCTGTGTGAATCTCTTGGTTATATTTTTTTTTCTTACAGTGAGAGACAAGGTGTTCAAATCTTTATTCAATTTCCACCACCAGGAAAAGTAGGAAAACACCCAAGTGGCCTGTGACAAGCAGTGCCCTTCACGTCAAAGGGCAATGCTGTGTGAACAAACAGTGAACGGGAGGGCAGGGACTAAATCAAAATAGAGTTGGAGGGGGAAAGCTCACCCTTTTGTAGATGTTGTCCAGAGCTCCCTGATTGGTCCAGATTAACAGCCCTGATTATAGAACTGATATTCTGAGGTCCAGTTGGTTGACTTCGTTACAAGCACTACACATACTAGGAATAAGCTGAGAGAACTTTCTTTTGCAAAGACTCAATTTATTTTTGTATTTTCCAATTGTGGATAAAAATGAAAAAAAATGAACAGTTTTACAGTTGGAGATTGTAAGAATTGCTGCATTGTTTGAAAGCAAGTAACTTGATAATGATTGTGACTACTGATTGTACAGCTGTGGGTTATAGCACTGTTGCAGACGGACTGAGGCTGAAGATTGTGTAAAGATGGGTGGCAACAAATAACATAGAGTCATAGAGATGTACAGCATGGAAACAGACCCTTTGATCCAACCTGTCCATGCTGATCAGATATCAGATTTGGTTCATAGATTAGTGACCAGTTCCCAATGGCAAAGTTCTTCCGTTTGCCAACAATTTGATGATTTGGTTCTCAGGTGCACAGCTTGGGACCGTAAAGAAGATACAGAGAAGCCTTTGGACCACCAACAGCTTAGAAGCTCTCTCTCTCTACTTTGCAGTAAGCCACTTAAGCTTAAAGAAAGCTAGTTTATCTTTCCTTTAGCAGTTGCTGTAAGCTGTGATGTTTATTTAATAAGCTAGGGACTTTTAAAAGTAAACTAGTAGAAGCATCCAAAGAAGGTCAATTGAGAAAGCAGTGTTTCAGTCAGAAAGAGAATCATCTGACTGACATTTTATGATCAGTAACAATTGTATTGCTTGCCCAGTATTTCCCCCTGTCTATAACCCTTTTTTTTTGCTGTCTATGTCCATGTCTGGCTTCTGATAGTCTATGTATATGTATGAAGTTAAGTTTTTATTGTGGATTAAAGTTTTGATTAGTAGTGTTTTCTGTTGACGGTTCAGAGTTTTTGACCTGCTGTTCAAGACAGTTTACTTGTAATAAATAGTACCCCCTATTAAGTGCAGAAACCTGGACTATTTTGTCAACCGGCAACTAAAGACAGTAACATCGGGAATTGTGCTTACTTTTTAATGGTGGCTCAGTGGTTAGCGCTGCTGCCTCACAGCGCCAGGGACCCAGGTTCGATTTCTGCCTCAGGCGACTGTGTGTAGTTTGCACATTCTCCCCGTGTCTGTGTGGGTTTCCTCCGGGTGATCCGGTTTCCTCCCACAGTCCAAAGATGTGCAGGTTAGGTGAATTGGTCATTCTAAATTGCCCATAGTGTTAGGTGGGTTAGTCAGAGGTAAATGTAGGGGAATGGGTCTGGGTGGGTTGCTCTTCGGAGGGTCGGTGTGGACTTATTTGGCCTAACGACCTGTTACCACACTGTAGGGAATCTAATTTAATCGTAACATCTTTTGTGACCCCAGGAATAATGGGGCTTGATTTTCAGCACGCTACCCCAGTGAGTTGTGACCATGTAAACTGTTTCTAATGCAAAAATGTTTCTCCTCAAATAAGTTTTAAATAAAATGACTTTTAAATAAAACCCTGCTTTTCATTTCTTCCTGCCAAAATGGTTAAGTTTACAATTTCCCATCATATATTCCATCTGTCTAGTTTTTGCCCATTCACTTAACCTATCTTTGCATTCCCTTTGTAGTGTCCTCATCATTTTCTTTTCTACCCATTTTCATACTAATTTGGCTACATTAATCTCTCCATCCAAAGTATTCATATACACTGCAATAATTAGGTCCTGTACATGCAGAAACAAGGGATGCTATAAAGGGGAATAAAAAGTCGGCACACCAATTAAATATCTGCTTAGTTCTGCCTTCACAAAGGGTGACACAAATGACCAAACGTATTGAGGAACGTAGGGTCAATTCAGAGTGAAAAATTGATGGAAATCAATATTTATAGGGAACGATAGTAGGGAAATTAATGGAATTAAAGGCCAGTAGATCACCGGGGTCTGATAATCTATATTCCAGAGTATTTAAGGAAGTGGCACTAGAAATAGGGAATTCTTCGGTTGTCATCTTTCAAGATTCTATGAACTCGTGAACAGTTTCCATGGATTGGAGAGTAGCTCAAGTAGCCCACTATTTAAAAGGAAGATAAAGAGACAACAGGGATTTCTAGACTGATTAGCTTGGCATCAGTCACGGGGAAAAATGCAAGAGTGCGTTATAGAAGACTTAGTGACAGAACCAGACAGAGTACTAACAGAATCAGATGAAGGGTAAATCATGCTTGACAAAACCAATGGAAATTTTCAAGATGTTAGTAGTAGTGTTGATAAGGGGGAGCCAGTGGATGTCGTTTACTTGGACTTTCAGAAGGCTTTTGATAAGGTCCCACGAAAGAGATTAGCATGTAAATTGAAAGCAAGTGGGATTGGGGGTAATGTACTAACATGGACAGAGAACTGGTTGGCAGATGAGAAATAGTGTAGGAAAAATAGGTCATTTTCTTAATAACAGGCAGTGATTATTGCGATACTGTGGGGATCAGTGCTTGAACCCCAGCTACTTACAATATATAAATTAATAGTTTAAGTGAGGGAACTAAATAATATCTGAGTTCGTAGACCATACAAAGCTCAGTAGAAAGGTGAAATGAGAGAAAGCACAGATGCTTTTGATTGATGACAACAATTTGAGCAAGTGGAATATAATGGTATGAAGTATAATGTGGATAAATGTGAGGTTATCCACCTTGGTAGAGAACAAGAAGGCAGATTATTTTCTGGATGGCAAGAATTGAAAAATGGGGAGGTGAAATGAGACTTGGGTGTCCTTGTGCACCAGTTATTTAAATTAAGCATGCAAATTTAGCTTGAATTAGTATATTGACGTTATTAATGAGAGGATTTAAGTTAAAGAGCATTGTATTCCTGCAATTATACTTGGTGAGAACACAACTGGAATGCTGTGGGCTATGTCCTTATCAGAAGGAGGATGTTCTGGTCTTGGAAGCAGTATAATGTAGACTTAGCAGACTGATTCTTGGGATAGCAGGACTGATGTATGAAGAGTGACGAGATATGTCAGGACTATATTCACTGGGGATTGGAAGAATGAGGGGATCTCATAGAAATTGGCATAATTCAAACAGGAATCAACAGAGTCAACACAGGAAAGATGTTCCTGATGACTGGAGAGTCCAGAACTAGTGGTCACAATTTAGGCTTAGGAGGTAGGCCATTTGGAACTGAGATGAGGAAACATTTCTTTACCAAGAGAGTTGTGAGCCTGTGGAATTCTCTGCCATTGGAAGTGGTTGAGGCCAAAACATTTAATGCTTTCAAGAAGAATTTAGATAAAGCAACATCGTAAGATATAGGATCATAATTAGGCCATTCAGCCGTTCGAGTCTGCTCTGCCATTCGATCATGGTTGATGTGTTTCTCAACTCCATTCTCTTGGCTTCTTCCTGTAATTCTTAATCTTCTTACTAATCAAGAACCTACCTATCTCTGACTTAAAGACACTCGAGGACTTGGCCTTCATGTCCTTCTTTGGCCATGAGTTCCACATATTCACCACCTTCTGGCTGGAGAAATGCCTTCACTCTGAGACTATGCCCTCGAGTCCGAGTATCTCCTGCTATTGGAAACATCATCTTCACATCCAGTCTATTAGGACCTCCCAGTATTCTGTAAGTTTCAGTGAGATCGTCCCCTCATCCTTCTAAACTTGAGTACAGACTCTAAGTCCTCAACCTCTCCAGACATCATTTCTTAAGAACTTCCTCTGGACCACCTCCAAAGCTAGTATATTCTTCCTCAGATACAGGGGTGAAAACTGCTCAGAATATTCCAAATGTAGTTTGTCCAGAGTCTTATGCAGCCTCAGCACTATGTCCTTGCTCTTATCTGCTGATCTGAAATTTGATTCCTGACCCTTTCCACATGCTGTCTTCATTACTTGTTCTGGCAATTGTAATAACTCTCTCTCTATCTCTCTTTCTTTTTCTCTTACTCTTTCTCCCTCTTGCTATTGCTGCCTCTCTCCAAAAAAAACTCAAGTTTGTGAGACGTAGAGCCATGTTGACTATCCCTAATCAATCCTTGCCTTTCCAAATATGTGTAAATCCTGTCCCTCAGGATTCCCTGCAGTAACTTGCGCATACCAACGTCAGGCTCACCGGTCTATAGTTCTCTGGCTTGTTCTTAACTCCTTTCTTAAATTGTGACACTATGTTACCCAACTTCCGGTCTTCCAGCACCTCACCTGTGATTATCGACAATACAAATATCTCAGCAAGGGGCCCAGCAATCACTTCCCACAGAGTTCTAGGGTACATCTGATCAGGTCCTGAGGAATTATCCACCTTTATCCGTTTCAAGACATCCAGCACTTCCTCCTCTGCTTGGACATTTTTCAACATGCCACCATCTACATCTCTACGTTCCATATCTTCAGTGTCCTCCTCCACAGTAAACACTGATGCAAAATACTCGTTTAGTATCTCCCCTGTCTCCTGCAGCTCCAAACAAAGGCTGCCTTGCTGATATTTGCGGGACCCTATATTCTGTCCAGTGCGTTCACATCATCTTAAAAATTGTGGCACACAGAAAACTCCTACCTTACACAACTTCAACATAAACTCTTTCCTCTTTTACTCTGTGTCCCTATTAATAAAGCCTGTTCTTTCAACCTCTCAAGTTACTTTCAATGATTTATACGTATATAAACTCTGGTTTCCTGGCTGTTGCATCCCCTAAAGATGTACCCTTCATATCATGTCTCCATGTTCTACTGACCAAAATGAATCCTTTTACATTTCTTTACTTAGATTTCATCAGGCACTCATCCATCATTCGTCTATCTTGCCTCTGCACTTTTCAGGTTTGACTGTATCCTCCTTGGAGTTCACAATGCTTCCAAATTTTGTATCATTCACACATTTTGAAATTGTGCCATTTGCACCAAGGCTTATACTATGCCAGGAGGTGATATAAATCTTTCTTCAGCCTCTAAAACATCCATTAGTCACAACTGTCTATTTTCTGTCACCCAGCCAATTTTGCATCCATGGTCCGACTATCCCTTTCACTCTGAGACATAATTTACTCACACACTTGCTTTGCAGCACATTATAAAATGCCTGGAAAGTCCATGTACACCCCGTATGCTGCATTGTCCATCATCACCCCTTTTTGTTTTCGCTTCAAAGAACTCAAGCAGATTAGTTAACTACACTTTTCCCATAGCAAATCTGTGCTGACATTCCTTAATTTCTTTGCATTTATTTGAGCAATTAACTTTTCTTTTCTTCCGGAACGTATTGTTTTTGGATGTTTCCACACCACTGAGGTTAAACTGATTGGAATGTATTTGCTGGGCATATCTTTACACCGTTTTTGAAAAAAGGGTGGAACACTTGCAACTCTCCATCATCCCTGAGTCAGAGAAAGACTGCAAGCTTATGGTCAGTGCCTCTGCAGTTTCCACACTGACCCCTTTAGTTGCATCATTTTTAAGTATGGAAGCCTATCTAATATCCTGTTACTAATTTTAAATCCTTCAAGTTATTTGTATACCTCTTCTTTCATATGGCCTTGGCAATATCTTCTTTGGCAAGGACAGGTGCAAAGTATTCATTTAATACCTCAACTATGTCTCAGACTGCATTTAGATCTACTACTTTTACTTTCCTTTTTCAGTTTTATGCCTATGGAGGACTTTAGGATTCCAATGTTTGGAATTGGACTGCTTTAACTGAGAGTCCAATCATCAGCAAATGTACCCACTTCTGACCTTAGGATAGTGTGAAAATCATTGATGAAACAGCTGGAGATTGTTGGGCCAAGAGCACTACTCTGAGGAACTCCTGCAGGGATGTTAATAATGGAGTACAACAATAGAATCACGTTGCTGCTGTGAAAGATTCTACATGAAATTTAAGTCACACTTGTTGAAGTATAAATTATTTTCCCAGAAAGATTATATCTGTCTGAAAGGAGATATACCTCCTTGTATTTCTCCAGAAACAGCATGTGGAAACTATGTGATTTCATTTCAACCCACCTCCAACTGAACTAATCAAGAATTGTACTGCTTCTTTACTGACCATCACTTTTTTCAGTTTGATTCAGCATAAGAATCAGTATGTAGGAGTCACGCTGGGCTCTGCTTAGCTTAATGACAGGAGCGTTATGATGTACCCTTTTCCTGAGATAATCTTTTTTGTATTGGAAGAGAAGCAAATTACTTTCAAAAATTGACTCTGTCCCCTCTGGTTTTTATGAAGCTGTTGTTTGTCTCAAAATACAGAGAAGGGTCATTGGGCCTGAAACATTAACTCTGCTTCTCTCCACAGATGCTGCCAGACATGCTGAGTTTTTATAGCAATTTCTGATTTTGTCCATTGTTATAAAGCTTTGTTCTTTAAAGCCAAATCACATTTTTTATTAATTCATGGGATATGGGCATCACAAGTTGGACCAAAATTTATTGACCATCCCTAGTTGTCCTTGAGAAGGTCAGCCATTGTCTTGAACTGTTGCAGTTTTTGGGATGTCGGTACATCTGTAGTAAAATTAAGGTGGCTGCTTTCAGATATTGACTGAGCAACAGTGAAGGAGTGACAACATATTTCTAATTCAGGACAGTGCATGGCTTGGAACAAGACCTTTTTCCTGAGTGGTGTTCCAGTATATTTACTGTCCATGTTCTTCTCGATGGAAGTGATCCTGAGTTTGGAAGTTGTCAAAAGAGCCTTGGAGAGTCTGCAGTGCAGTCTGTAGATGATACACACTGCTGCCACTATGCATTAGCAGTGAAAGGAATGGTGGTTGAAGCTGGTAGAAGAGGTGCTAATGAAGTAGACTGCTTTGTCTTGGATGTTGTAGAGCTTCTCAAGTGTTGTTGGAAATGTTGGAGTATTCCATCCTATTGTGCTGTGTGGATGTGGGACAGGAAATGAGGAAGTGAGTTATTCACTGCAGAAACCCCAGCTTCTCTCTTAATCTTGTAGTCACAGTATTTATATAGCTGGTACAGTCAGTTTCTGGTCAATGGTATATCCCCAGGATGTTGACAGTGGGAAATTCAATGGTGGTAATGCCATTGAACAAGGGCCAATGGTTAGATTTTCTCTTGTTTTAGTGATTGTCAATTGCTGGCCCTTGTGGCAGGCATGTTACCTGGATGTTGTCCAGATCTTGCTGCATATGGACACAAACTGCTTCAGTACCTGTGGAGTCACAAATAGTGCTGAACATTGTGTTATCATGCGCAAACTCCCCCATTGCTATCCTTATGATAGAGATAAGGTTTTCTTTTGAGGGAACTGAAGATGATTGGGCCACAGACACTACTTTTAAAGAATTCTTGCATTGATATTTATGGAATGAGAAATCTGACCTCCAATAGCTGCAACCATCTTTTTGCTAGTTGTGACTCAAATCATTAAAGAATTTTTCTCTAATTTCTATTGACTTCAGTTTTGCTACAATGATTTGATGTCATTCTCAGTCACACTGTGCCTTGATATAAAGGGCAATCACCTTAAATTAGCCACTTGAGTTGAGGTCTTTTATCCATATTTGGACAAAACTGTTTTGAGGTTAGAAGCGGTGTGGCCTTGACAAAACCCAATCTGAGCATCATTGAATATGTTATTGCCAAGCATTTCAATAAATACAAAAAAAAAACTTGGATGCTGGAAATCTGTAACAAAAAGCGAATGCAGGAGAAACACAAAGCAGGTCTGGCAGCGTTTATTGAAAGAGAAAAAAATATATTAATAAAAAATAAAAGATTGGTTCTGCAAAATTTGGATTCATTCAAAAGGCCACACACGAGAAGGTCGCAGGTTCTCCACTCCTGCTCTAAAACCTTCCTGTTGATATATTCGTCCAGATGCCTTTTAAATGTTGTAATGATACCAGCCTCCTGTGGCAGCTTATTCCATAATGCCCCACCCTCTATGAAAATGTTGTCCCTTGGGTCCTTTATATATCTTTCCCCTCTAACCAGTTCTTAAGAATGTGTTTAGTATTTTGCCTTCATTGCTCAGACCTTTTGAGTATAGGAATTTGGACGTCATGTTGAGGTTGTACAGGATGTTTGTGAGTCTCTTGTGGAGTAGTGTGTCACCCTGCTATTGGATGGATATTATTAAATTGTAGATGATTCAGAAAATAGTTAGCAGGCCTGGAAAGTTTGAGTTTAAGGAGAGGCTGGATAGCCTGGGACCCTTTTGACTGGAGTATAGGCGGTTGAGAGGTGACCTTATTGAGGTCTACAAAATCATTACAGGCATGGATGAGGTGAATACCAAGGCCTATTTCCCTAGGGTTGGGGAGTTCAAAACTCGGGGGCATATTTTTACGGTGAGAGGAGAATGTGTTTAAAAAAAAGTGGTCTCTCATGTCCTTTTTAAAATTGAGAGCTGTTCATATGTCGAATGAACTGCCAGAGCAGGTAGCAGATGCAGGTACGGTTATAACATTTAAAAGACATTTGGGTAAGTACATGTATAGGAAAAATTTGGAGGTGTGGGGATCAACACAGACAATTGGGACTAGTTTAGTTTGGGAGCATGGTCTGTGTGGACCATTTAGATCTGTTTCCGTGCTGTATGATTCTGTGAATGGAGGAAAGACTCCCTGCTTGTTGTGAATTTTATTGGCCAGGAAATTACAGTTGAGGCTTTCACATGCCTCTTTTATGACATTAGTAGCATGTCCATTCCCTTGAACTAAACCTCTATGAACATTTCCTCCTTCTAACATGAGTTGGGCTTTCGTCTTTATTTTTTAGACTTTTGTCAGCAAAGCCTTACCTCTTCTGATTACCTACTTTTCCCTCATTCCAGCTTCTGTGACAGTTTCTAATGTGGGGCTTATCAATCACCTACAAGTTACCTTATTTCAAGTAAGTCCTTAACGCTAAAAGAACACTTTTAAAATTATTTTCCAATATTGTTTCTCTAAGCTTATGTAAGGTTTGTTCCACTTTCATCAACTATTACACCCATCAACCAGCATTTCCTCTCACCTAGGAGAATCTGTGTGGGTCAGGATTGCTCTTTCTCAAATTTCAACATGTTTGCCTGTAGATCTATGACACCAAATTGTAAGCTATTTAGTGTAGGCAGTGCAGAATTACCTTAATTATCTGGGAAGCGATGGGTACATCTGTACAGACTTGACACAAAACACTTTGGAACATAGCCTGTTTTCTTTCAACCAATTCAGGTTTATGCCAAGCTTTTTCAAAGCACAGAAAGTACATCTCCATTTCCTCTCACTAAATATATGTCTGAGCTCAAATACTTTGCCAAATCACAAGGAGATTCTGCCTGACTTTCTGTCGATTTAAATTTGCATAACCAGGGAGAAAGGTCGCTCAGGGCTTAGCACTACTTCCTCACAGCTCCAGGGACCCAGGTTTGATTCCACCTTTGGGTGATGGTGGAGTTAGCCACATTCTCCCTGTGTCTGCGTGGCTTTCCTCTGGGTGCACCAGTTTCCCCTCGCAGTCCAACGATATGCAGGTTAGGAGGATTGGCCATGTTAAATTGCCCATATTGCCCAGGGATGTTAGGTAGATTAGCCATGGGATATGCTGGGTTACAGGTATGGAGTAGAGGGATCCATGTGGGTGAGTTGCTCTTAGGAAGGTTGGTGTGGACTTGTTGAGTGGAATGGCCTGCTTCCACACTGCAGGAATTGTATGATACATCTTTTATTGTTGGCCACTGCCTTTCAACAAAGGCTTGAGTCTCCACAGTATTTGTGTTAATTTCTAAATAAGGTATAACAAAATAATCTTAGGATCATGTTAATTTCCATAGAACTAAGTTCCTTTGAATCTGTTTCAGCCTTTGAGTTTTTATCCTGGACTCAAGTCCTTGATTTTGACACAGTCCCCAAGAAGGAAGAGTAAGGAAAAGTAACCAAATTTATCAAATGACCCCTGAAGGAGAAATTACCAAAAGGATTTCCACATTTTGCAACTTTCATTTTCACAATCTGAATCAGCACAAATTGAAAATGAATTAGCAAACAAGTGATACTCCATATAAAAATGTAAATTCAACTTTAAATAACCAATACAATCAAGGTACCTTTTATGCAGCCACAAGCACTGACAGCACTGAACAAATGTGGCACCCCAGATACAGTTCTATCATTTGCTCTTCTAAATTTACTTAGATATGTCATGAGTCTCTTCTGCAAAATGTTTAATCCTTGAATTTATTTGGTACAATTAATACTAACGACATATTTCCATAAATCCTTTCTCCTTTTGGTCATTATAGTCTGATGGTATAGTATCCCAGAGTGTCTTTTCAACAGACCGACCAATAACCCACACTTTCATGGTTTGTCTCTGTATGTGAAAGCACCAAGCAGTGTCTCCAAGCTCTTTGCATCTTGCCAGATTGTAGGCTATTTCAGCCAGCTTAGGTGTACATCCAAAATCTCCTGTCTCCTTTTCTGCCAGAAGAAACATTGAGTAATTCCTGAGTGATTTGCTGTTTCTCTGTACCCAATTTGGTGTGTGTTCCTTTTTCTTTCTCTGTTTTGATTTTCTATTTTTGTCCATCTGGGCCTTGGTTTTCCAGATCCTCTACTTGCTGCTTTCTTTTTTGTCTGAGGCATTGTCAGCCACATGGTATCTGCTCATGACTCGGTACTTTTTCCAGGTCATCAGTCATATGGACCAGTATTTCTTACTATCCAAGAAAATTTTAATTCCTGTAAACTTGAAGTTTCCAACCATGATTGAAAACAATTACCAATTCCTTGGATATTTTAAAGAATGAAACATTTTACTCTGTCTACTCTTTCTAGGTCAAAGGTGCTACACATTCATTACTTAGTTCAATGGGGAATTTTGAATATCTTATGCCTTAGTTAGTTCATCAATTAGGGCAATCCTTCCATGCTTTATTTCATTCTTTCAGTGTATTTACTTTAAAATTTGTGAACGTATCTTAAGAATTCTACTTCCTTTTTAATTATCTGGTAGTAATTACACTTTTAATACAGCTGGTTCTTCTATAATGTGCGTTTCTTCAGCACAAATTGGCTATAATGCGATTGAATAACTTAGACCATTATTTGGAGAACGCGACCTTTCCTTACCTGTATTGGCAATAATGAGATTCCGATGCCATTCGTTTAAATGGTGCTGCTCTAACATGATTTTCTTAGAACAGAGAATTGCTCAGGAATGAAACGATCGCATTACGTCAAAACAGACTGAGTATGCCAGAATTTTAGTCGCTGCCAAATTATTCCTTAGTAAGTAAAAATAGAAGTGCCATTTGCAAATCAGTAGTTCCTTTAGTGCATAACTTGGTGATGCACTTGAGTGTCAATATCTTAGACATCTGTGATGTTTAAGTATATTTCATAGGTTTAGGATAAATCTTGTGTCCTATAGGAAAAAAAAAAGTGAAATGCGTGAAAATTTTCGAAGGAGGTTAGACTGCATAAATAGTTTCAATTCATTAAATGACACTGTGTGCACACTTGTGTCATATCTGCAATAAATGTTTACAGCTCAAGCTTTGCTTCAGAATTTGCGAGCTGGAGGATGAAGTCTTGACATTATGATATGTCAGGGATGGGGAAAGACAGCTGAATATTTTGTACCAGGGTGTGGTTACCTTTCTGAGGATAGCATCTTCTCATTGGTCAGTGGTCAGGTAAGAGGGTATGACTGATTGAAGCAGGTTGGAAGTCAAGAGGACAGTAGCCTTTACAATTTTCCACTGGGTTTGAGGTTCTGTGGATGAGAGTGAGGGCAGCAGGGTGGATGAAGTAACTGACCCAGGCACCTTGGTGTAGGAAGCTATTCAAGTTGGGGAAGAACAAGGAATGTGGTAATAGTAGGGGACAGTACAGTGAGAGGAATAGATACTGTTCTATGCCACCAAGAAAATGAATTCAGAAGGCTATGTTACACGCGTGGTTCCAGGGTTTGGGACATTTGTTCAGGTAATATTAGAGAGATGAATACACGGCTCGAAGGCTGGTGTGGGAGAGGTGAGTTCTGTTTTGGGGAAAGTGTGGGCTGTACTGATCAAATGCTTATCATCTGAACCATGTTGGGACCAGTGTTCGAACAAACTGTACAACTCAGGATGTAGAAAATGTTTGGTTTAAAACTATGTTGAAATAACAAATCAAGGTAGAGTCAAGGCAGAAGAACAAATAGTAATTCGAGAAATTACGAAGTAAGAATGGCAGGAAGAAACAGAATATACGTAAGAATATGCCAATGGTCAAGACTCTGTGATACAAAAATAATAAGACAAAGCTAAAGTTTCTATATCTGAGTGCGTATGGCAGTTATATTAAGTAAAGAAATTGATAGTGCACACTAAGGCAAATAACTATGATCAGATAGCCATTCATGGCTGCTGAATGAAAACTATTGGATCCTGAATATTGAAGGTTACATGTCATTCACAAAGAAGAGGAAACTAGATAAAGTTGGAAAGGTAGAACTGTTAATGATAGATGCTGTAAGTGGAATAATTAGAGATGACCTTGGTTGAAGAGATTCGGATGTCGAATAAGTTTGCGTGTGAAGATGGGAAATAACTTGTCGGTAAAGAGTGTTGAAAGGTCCTTCAACAGTAGTCACAATGTCAGGACAAGGTATACTAGAAGAATATTGTGGACTTACATTAAAGGGACAGAAATGGATGATTTTAATCTGCATACAAACTGGGATAGTCAGATGGGCAATGTATGAAGCCTGGATGAAGAGTTCATAGAATATTTAATGCAGCATGTTCTGGAAATAACAAGAGAACTACACCAGACTTGGTATTGTGTAATACAATAGGATGAATTAATGACCTCAGAATTAAGGCACACCAAGGGAACAGTGACCATCCCTGATTAAGTTTTACCATTAGTTTCAAAGAGAGACAAATAAGTCACCAATGAGTATTTTAAATTTAAGTAAGGGTAACTATGGGCATGAAAACTGAGCTATCTGAAGTGAAATAGGGTAGTAGGGAAAGGGATAAATCAACTGAGACACAGTAGCAGATATTTAAGTCATTGTTTGGAATAATCAGACTGGGGGTGTTCCAATTGTAAAGAAATTTCTTAAGGGAGTACTGACTATCTATGGTTAACTAAAGAAGCTGTGGAAAAACATTAAATTTATGGGAAAAATCTAAAATAGCATGAATAAAAGTTGCAAGTCATATGATTGGTCAGAATTGAAAGTATGGCAGATGCCAGGAAAAGAGAAGGAAGTAAAATGAGTGTTGGTCACTCTAGAAAGTGAAAATTGGAGAATTCTGATTCTAAAGAAGAAACTGTAATGGTATGAGGTACGAGCTGGCCATGATGAACTGGAGAACATTTTAAAGGGACGACAGTGGATAAGCAAGTGCAAACATTTAGAGGTCATGGAGGACATGGAATAGTTGTTCATTCCTGTCTGGCACAATGGGAAAGGTGGCCTGACCATTGCTAACAAAGGAAGTTAGGGATACTGTTAGATCCAAGGAAAGGGCATACAAATTGCCCAGCATAGCTGAGGATTGGAGCTATTTAGATTTTGCCAAAGGGAGTCTAAAGGAAAATTAAAGTATGAAAATAATGTACTTTAAAACAAGGAACATACAAATTGATTGTAAAATCTTATAGGTATCTGAAGAGAAAAAGTTAGTAAAGAGAAATGTAAGTTTCTTATAATCAGGAAGTGATAATGGGAAACAGAGAAATGAAAGACCGATTAAATGCATATTTTGTTCTGTTTTCATAAAGGAGAACACAAATAATGTCCCCAAAATGTTGGGGAAACACATGTTCCAGTGAGAGAGAGGAACTGAAGGAAATCAGCATTAGTAGGAAAATTATGTCAGAGAAGTTGATGAGATTATAAAGCCATCAAATCCCAAGATCCTGATAGTGTACAGCCTAGAGTATTGAACAATGTGACCCCAGAAGTAGTGGATGCATTGGTGTGTGTCTTTTAAAATTCTATGGATTCTGGAACCGTTCTTGAGGATTGGACGATAGGTAATGCAATCCCATTACTTTTGAAGAAAGCCGTAGAGAAAAAAGAGGGAATTACAGATAGGTTATCTTGACATTGGTAGTAGGAAAATGTAAGAGTCTGTAATAAAATATTTAATAGCAAAGTGCTTGGAAAATGGTGACAGTATTGGATGGGGTTGGTACAGATTTATGAAAGGGAAATCATGTTTGACAAATCTCTTGGAATGTTTTGGGGATGTAACTAGTACATTGATAAGGGGGAACCAGTGGATGTGGTTTACTTGGACTTTGAGAGGCTTTTGATGTCCCAAATATGAGACTAGCATGTAAAATTAAAAAGCTTAGGATTGGGGATGGTGTGCTGACATGGATAGAGAACTGATTGGCGGACAGAAAACAAGATTAGAATAAATGGGTTATTTTTGTAGTGGCAGGCAATGATCAGTGGATTACTGCAGGGATCAGTGAGGGTAAATGCAATATTTCCAATTTTGCAGGTGACACCAAGCTGGAGTAGGAGAGTAAACTGTGAAAAGGATGCAGAGTAAAGTAAGAGCTCCTCATGTAGCAGGGTCACAAATTAACATAGATGGAACATTGGCTCATGGGCAAAAAAACCCAGCATTTATAAATAGGTCTTTTGTTGATTGGCAGAATATGACAAGTCGAGTTCTACAGGGGTCTATGCTGGGGCCTGAGCTTTTTACAATTCATGTCAATGACTTAAATGAGGGAAGCAAAGGCATGGTAGCTAAATGTACAGATGAGAAAAAAAAGGTAAGAAAATATGTTGTAAAGAGAACATAAGAATAAAGATGGATATAAATAAGTTCAGTGGATGGGCGTTAATCTTGCAGATGGAGTACAATGTGGAGAAATGTGAAATTGTTCACTTTGGCAGGACGAATTTTTAAAAATGATGTGTCAAATCGTATTTATTTTTGGCAAGGTCGGAATTTTTTGGAGGAATTTCTGCACAACCTCGTGTGATTTCTTGCTACATTTAATCAGTCATGCCTGTTAACTATCTACCGTGACCCTATAGCATCCCTCGCATCTGCTGCAACCCCAACTGACCACTCACTGTTCCCAGACTAACTCAGAACTTAATTTCCCAGCATCCCTTGTGCCCACACCATGATGAGCACCTGGGTAAACACGGTCAGTGGAGCTGCCTTGTATGGTTTCTGGTTTTTGCTTTGGACATGCCAGGCAGCAGGGAATTGGCATCGTGTTGTGCAGGTGGAAACCTGGAGGTCCTGGATGGGGTGGTACATTAAAATTGAATTTCAATTCCAAGTATATGCATTCATTTTAAAAAATATTTAACTCTAAGGATAAAGACAGTAGACTGTAATTCAGAATACATGGTGCAAAACAGGAAAACTTGTGCAGGAAGCGAGTTGTTGCCTTAGAAACTTGTGCCCATCATTCCAGAAACTCCATGTTGAATTGCTCCAAAAATGTATCTGTTCTTGTCATGTGACTGAGATGGCTGTTATTAAAATCATAAATGATATCTTATGTGACGATGACAAAGGTAATCTTTCCCCCCTCATCCTATTTTACTTGCAATTTTTAACACAGTTTATCACATCGCCTTTCTTCCATACCTGTCGCAACTGTCATCCAATTTGATGGCACTTTCCCTCAACTGGTTCCCATGGATAATTTATCGACAAAACATCACTTGCAGTACGTTTTCTTGCTACTACTGGACCATTACCTCTGTTGTTTCCCATGACTTATTCCTTCCTGTTTCCCAACCACAGCTACCTATAGGTGAAATCATGCAAAACTGAAAATGTGTTGCTGGTTAAAGCACAGCAGGTTAGGCAGCATATTCCTTGGATGCTGCCTAACCTGCTGTGCTTTAACCAGCAACACATTTTCAGCTGTGATCTCCAGCATCTGCAGACCTCATTTTTTACCCGAAATCATACAAAAGCCAAGCTTTAATTTTCACATGTACAATGATAACACGCACCCCTACTTCACATGACCTGTCTCGACAACTTTTTTGGAACTAAGTTTTCAGACAGCTTCTCCAACATTCAGTACTCAGTAAGGAAAACTTCAGTTCAATATTGACAGTGCTGAAAACATTGATTTTGGTCTCCATTCCAAACCCTATTCCTTCGACATCCATTCTTCCTACCTGAGAAACTATTGTGACCTTTTTCTAATTCATGGGATGAAAGTATCGCTGGCTAGGCCAGCATTTCTTGCCCATCTCTAATTGCTCAGGATAGTTGAGAGTCAGCCACATTAGTGACTTTTGAGAAGATTTATAGCTCAGGTTGAGGTTTTGGATGTAAGGTTGCTCACTGAGCTTGGAGCTAAAACTGGCCCGAAAATGGGAAACGAATATCATCCGACAGAGTGCCACCCGCGATCAGCTGTACATCCTGCACGAATGCCATAGGAAACAGGTACTACCTAAAAGTCTTCAATACAAACCTGCCTTTAACACTCCACTAGCCACAAGAATAGCAGAGCAAAACGGCCGCAGAATGCTTAGAGAAATGATTAATGATGCCCACAACAGACTCCGTAAATACAACCGGGAAATTTTGCATCAAAAATCTTTACTCAGTCATGCAACTGACCATGAATTGACAGACACAGTACAATAAGCCATAGATATTAGACAACAGCAAACACAGAAAATGAAAAAACTAGACAAACTTACACAAAGTAACAACAATGACAACACAGAAGCATGGATTAAAAACTTATCTGACCTTAACAGACACTGAAAAAGCCGTCTTAGTAAGAGAATTAAATTACAACTACCAGGATGCAGACAAGAAAGATTTCTTAGCAGCATTAGAAATGACACCAAAGGACAACCAACTCTCAGAAGAAACCCAACAAACCATCAGACAACCAACATTAAGGAGAAAAAAGGAAGGGAACACACTCCATATACAAGAAAGGAAAGCACTGGAAAGACTGAAAAAAGATAAAAACATTGTTATCCTACCTGCGGACAAGGTACGCTTGACAGTCATTCAAAATCAAAGGGACTACATTGAAAAAGCAAACGCATTACTTACAGATACCAACACTTACCAACACAACCAATAGACCCGACCCCACAACTAGAGAACTGAATCACAGCCCTACTCAAAAAAACTTCAGCAATCTAGAGAAGTAAATATATATTAGGGACAAAAGGGTAACTAGGGTGAGAATAGGGCCCTTCAAAGAGCAGCAAGGCAGCCTTTGTGTGGAGCCACAGAAAATAGGGGAGATACTAAATGAGTATTTTGCATCAGTATTTACTGTGGAAAAAGATATGGAAGGTATCTTTTGTAGGGAAATAAATGGTGACATCTTGCAAAATGTCCAGATTACAGAGGAGGAAGTGCTGGATGTCTTGAAGCGGTTAAAGGTGGATAAATCCCCAGGACCTGATCAGGTGTACCCGAGAACTATGTGGGAAGCTAGAGAAGTGATTGCTGGGCCTTTTCCTGAGATATTTGTATCATTGATAGTCACAGGTGAGGTGCTGGAAGACTGGAGGTTGGATAACATGGTGCCACTGTTTAAGAAGGGCGGTAAAGACAAACCAGGGAACTATAGACCGGTGAGCCTGACCTCGGTGGTGGGCAAGTTGTTGCAGGGAATCCTGAGGGACAGGATGTAGATGTATTTGGAAAGGCAAGGACTGATTCGGGATAGTCAACATGGCTTTGTGCATGGGAAATCATGTCTCACAAACTTGATTGAGTTTTTTGAAGAAGTAACAAAGAAGATTGATGAGGGCAGAGCAGTAGATGTGATCTATATGGACTTCATAAGGTGTTTGACAAGGTTCCCCATGGGAGACTGATTAGCAAGGTTAGATCTCATGGAATACAGGGAGAACTAGCCATTTGGATGCAGGACTGCCTCAAAGGTAGAAGACAGAGGGTGGTAGTGGAGGGTTGTTTTTCAGACTGGGGGTCTGTGACCAGTGGAGTGCCACAAGGATCTGTGCTGAGCGCTCTACTTTTTGTCATTTACATAAATGATTTGGATGCGAGCATAAGAGGTACAGTTAGTAAGTTTGCAGATGACACCAAAATTGGAGGTATAGTGGACAGTGAAGAGGGTTACCTCAGATTACAACAGGATTTTGACCAGATGGGCCAATGGGCTGAGAAGTGGCAGATGGAGTTTAATTCAGATAAATGCGAGGTGCTGCATTTTGGGGAAGCAAATCTTAGCAGGACTTATACGCTTAATGGTAAGTTCCTAGGGAGTGTTGCTGAACAAAGAGACCTTGGAGTGCAGGTTCATAGCTCCTTGGAAGTGGAGTCGCAGGTCGATAGGATAGTGAAGGCGACGTTTGGTATGCTTTTTTTATTGGCCAGAGTATTGAGTCCAAGAGTTGGGAGGTCATGTTATGGCTGTACAGGACATTGGTTAGGCCACTGTTGGAATATTGCATGCAATTTTGGTCTCCTTCCTATCGGAAAGATGTTGTGAAACTTGAAAGGGTTTAGAAAAGATTTACAAGGATGTTGCCAGGGTTGGAGTATCTGAGCTACAGGAAGAGGCTGAACAGGCTGGGGCTGTTTTGCCTGGAGCGTCGGGGGCTGAGGGGTGACCTTATAGAGGTTTACAAAATTATAAGGGGCATGGATAGGATAAATAGGCCAAGTCTTATCCCTGAGGTCGGGGAGTCCAGAACTACAGGGCGTAGGTTTAGGGTGAGAGGGGAAAGATATAAAAGAGACCTAAGGGGCAACTTTTTCACGCAGAGTGTGGTATGTGTAAGGAATGAGCTGCCAGAGGAAGTGGTGGAGGCTGGTACAGTTGCAACATTTAAGAGGCATTTGGATGGGTATATGAATAGGAGGGGTTTGTAGGGATATGGGCTGGGCACTGGCAGGTGGGATTAGATTGGGTTGGGATATCTGGTGGGCATGGACAAGTTGGACCGAAGGGTCTCTTTCCATGCTATACATCTCTATGACTCTAAGACTGACTTCAAAGAAATGAAACCAGACGGATGCAACACACCACACTTCTACAGATTACCCAAAATTCACAAACCAGGAGCCCCCTCCTCAGAACCATAGTCTCGCTACCTGGAACACCAACTTGCAGATTGGCCAAGGAGCTACATGAAAGACTAAAACACTTAGTAGAAGGCTCACACCACTCCATCCACTCCACCCAAGAATTCCTGAATACCATCAAAGACACTAAGATAGAAGAGGATGAAATAATGGTCTCCTTTGATGTAACAGCCCTGTTTATTTCAATCAACATTAACCTGGCCAAGGAAACACTGACTACACTGTTAGAAGACCCAAAGACACAACACCAAACACCACTAACTTCATCAACAAGTACAGTATCATCAAGCTATTGGACCTATGCCTTACCATCCATTTCACCTTCAACAACAAAACCTGCAGACAAACCAATGGAACACCCATGGGATCTCCGATATCCGGGTTCTTAGCAGAGGCAGTAATGCAGAGACTTGAGTAAACAGCTTTGCCAACCATCCAGCCCAAACTCTGGGTCCACTATGTTGGTGATATCTTTGTCATCACTAAACGAAACAAGTTAGAGGAAACCTTCAAGACTATCAATAATACCCTTACTGGCATAAAATTCATGAAAGAGAGGAAAACAACAACAACAACCTGTCATTCCGAGATGTCACAGTAGAGCGAACAGCCAATGGGGAACTTCAAACCAGCATCTACAGAAAAACAACATGTACAGACCAAATATTGAACTACAAAAGCAATCATCCTAACACCCACAAACGAAGCTGCATCAGAACATTATTTCAACTTCAACACACTGCAGCTCAGAGGAACTGCGCAGAGCAGAGGAAAATCACCTATACCGTGTCCTCAAAAAGACCGAGTACCCAATGAACACAGTCTGCCGAGTTCTCAGCACAAACCCAAACAAAACACGTCCAGAAACCCTAGCCACACTCCCCTACATCAAAGACATCTCAGAAATGACTGCCAGACTACTCCAACCCCTTGGCATCATGGTAGCCCATAAACCCACCAACACACTAAAACAGTGACTAATGAACTTGAAAGACCCTATACACACAACAAGCAAAACTAACGTCATTTACAAAATACCGTGCAAGGACTGTACCAAACACTACCTTGGACAAACAGGCAGAAAACTAGCCACCAGGATACATGAACACCGACTAGCCACAAAAAGACCTGACCCTCTCTCACTAATATCCTCACATATGGATGAGGAAGGATACCACTTCGACTGGGACAACACATCCATCCGAGGACAAGCCATACAAAGACACACACGAGAATTCCTAGAAGCATGGCATTCCAACGAGAACTCTATTAACAAGCACATCGAGTTAGACCCCATTTACCACTCCCTGAGAAAAGGAACAGGAAGTGACTTCACAGGAAATGACATCACCAACCCAAAGAAACACAAACATATAAACAGAAAGCAGGAATTTTCAGCATTGCTTTGCTTGAGGCCCACCGAAGATATCACCTAGTAAGGTAACGAAACGTCTGGAAATGAACCTCCAACCTCAGCAAGCAAACTTATATCCAGAAGTCAACTACATTGCTGGGGATCTGGAGTCACATGTAGGCCAAACCAGGCAAATATTGCAGTTTATGTCCCTAAAGGACATTAGGATAACCAGGTGTGTTTTTCTGACAATCGACAATGACTCATGGTCGTCGTTAGACTCTTAACTACAGGATTTGTATCTGGGTTCCCAGACCATTAGCTGAATTTTTGGATTAACAGATCAGTGATAATTCCACAATGCTGTTGTCATCCCTTTGTGTCACATTTGTCCCTTAACTGAGCTTCTAACCACGTAACGGAAGCACCTGTTTCCACATCCATGACATCACTTAATCTCTCCCTGTATCTTAGCTCATCTGCTGCTGAAACCGTTGTCAATATCTCTAGACTTGACTATTTCAGTGCACTGCTAGCTGGTTTCTCACATTTTATATATAATAAATTTGAGATTACTAAACACTCTGTCCTTCTCCGAAGTTGCACCAGTCCAGTTCACTTTTCACACCTGTTGTTGCCAACCTTGATTGCTGCTCATCAAGTAATGTTGATATTTTAAGATTCTAATCCTTGTTTTCATTTCCCTCATGACCTCACTCTCCATACATCTATAGTCTCCCAACAGCTGTACAATGTGCTGCGATATCTGTGCTCAAGTTATTCTGGCCTCCTTGATCATCTCTATTGTTATCGTTTTACCATTGGTGGCTGTGCTTACATTTGTTTAGGCCGTAACCTCTGGAATGCCTTTTCTAAAGCCTTCTATCATTCTTCTTCCTTCCCATCAAAAAGTTCTGAAATTCCAGCTGTTTAACCCAGATTTTGGCAATCTGTTGAAATATTTGATGTGGCTTGGTGTTAGATTTTGCTTTATAATGCTTTTGTGAACTTTGGAGATCCTTTATGGCACACACTATAAGTAATCTAATCTAATCTAATTAAAAGTGCTATTGAGAATCAGAGGGTGACAATAGAACCTATCTGTTGAAACGTGTTGTGATCCATTGTATAGTGCACGCCAGTTTCTGTATGTTATAATATAGAATACATTTTGAGTCACTTAGAAATACATGGATGCAGTAAAGTCAGCGAATACTACTTATAAAAAGCAAGTTGAATTAGACAAATTTAAAGTCAAAAACAGAAATTTCTGAAAAACTCAGCAGGTTTGGTAGCATCTGTGGCGAGAAATCAGAGTTAACATTTTGGGTCTAGTGACCCTTCCTCAGAACTGGAGTCTTGAGGACTTGAGGTCTATGTAGTCCACATAGCAACCAACAATGTGTGTGGAATTGTGAAATAGGCTCTATGGACAGAGTTTGAGGAACTGCAAATGTAAATAAGTAGGATCTGAAAAGTAATTATCCCTGTATGCTAGTTGAGCCACATGCAAATTGGCAGTGGAATGAATAAATTTGAAAACTTAACAAACAGCTCAAATATTGAGGAAAAATGGGGTTACGGTTCATGGTCTGCTGACGGCAGTATTTCGGAAAATGGGAGCTGTTCCGCTCGGACAATCTTCACTTCAACTGGGCAGTGATCTCAATCTTGAAGAATTTCATAAGTAGTTTTAATCTAAAGCAATGAATCTAAATCTAAAGTTAAGTGAAGGGAAATTACGAATCTTAGAGTAAAATCAAGGCCATATACTAGTGTAGTGATAAGTTTCAAATTAATTTCAAAGCTGCTAATGATGAAGGTTCATAGACTGCTTTTTCTGCAGATGTTTCCTGACCTGCTGAGTATTTTCAGCAATTATGTTTCATTTTAGATTTCCAAAATCACCGTATTTTGCTTTTAACATGATAGACCATCTAACAACATGAATATATTTTTGAAAATGCTGGAAATACTCAATAGTTCTGGTCATCAGTGAACAGAGAAAATCATTAACTTTTAGGTCAGTGGCCTATTTTATCAGAACTACCAAAATTTTCAGGCTTTGTTTCATATCTTTAACATCAATATTTTGATGGGTAACCATTAAAAAGAGGTGACCATGTTGGGAAACAAATATTCTGTGGAACTTTCATATTGAAATGACAGATTGGGGAAAAAAATGGGTGAGGATGTCCCCCAAATTTCAAAGGCATCTGGATGGGTGCATGAATAGGAAGGGTTCAGAGGGATATGGGCCAATTGCTGGCAAATGGGATAAGAGGTCTGTTTCCATGCTGTACATCTCAACTGTATGGCTCGATCTTGGAAATTATCGAGTTAAAACTTAATATAATCTCAGTTATGCCTCAAAACAAGACAGCACTGATTTACAGTTGGATGAGGATTTGCACTTTACTCCTTAACATGGTTGGGTGGGGTGGTGCCTTTCTGTCAAGATTAGAGTGGTGCTAGAAAAGCACAGCAGGTCAGACAGCATCCGAGGAGCAGGAACTCTAACTCTAACTCTAATGTCCAGCATCTGCACTCCTCGCTTTCGCCTGGTGCCTTTCTGGTCAATCCAGACAATGCGAAGAGTTGTGTGAAGGACAGAATCACTTGGGGGGGATGAGAAGGATGGAACTGCATGGTGTGAAAAGGAGGGATGGTATAGTATGAAAGGGCTGAGATGGGAATGGCATAGGAACGAAGGGAGGAATGAGAGGATTGGACAATGGCATTGTCAGGATTGAGTGGTGTAATCGGGTCAGATATGAAATATTGAATGATGTGGGATCACTTGGAAGTGATAATGAAATTACTGACATATATTCATTGGTTTGCAAACATTTTATGGGAAGGATGAAGTTACATGGGATAGATTCGATGTGTGAGTACTGGGTGAGTGGAGACACTGTCGGTGGGAGAGGATTGGATAGAGCGTGATGTAGGATGTGGATGGCCTGGAAGGTATGGATGTGATGGTTTTGGTTAGGTGGGGAATTGTGTGGAAGGTTTCAGGGCTGGTGCTGATTCAGAATTGTAAGGATTGGCAAATGGGCTGGAGGGGCTGACTTGTTTAATTCTGCTCTTTTGTCTCATGTCCTTAAGTATATTAATTTGACCATAATTGTTTTGTGGCATCAGCTGTTATCTCTGCAGTGTTACGTCTTCGATGTGAATGTACAGGATTACGCTTCCTAACACAAAAATGTGTTCCTTTGACTCTGTGACATTGGTGGCCTTGAGTTTGGCTTCCAAGACACTAAGCTCTAAAAATCCCTCCTTAAGCCCTCTGAATCGTCTGCCTCTCTTTCCTCCTCTAGGATATTCCTTAGAACCTAACTTGGTGGAAATCCAAGATGGCGGCAACCCAGTAGGCCTGAATCTGCAGTGCACTGCCCAAGACTCGGGCAAAGTGGGGCGCCCACCTTCATCTCACCTTTTAAATGATTCAGGATAGCTTTTGTCCAGCATACTTAGTCATTTCACATCAAACGTTTAGCAGTTTGATGGTTTTTAAAAAATGACTAAGGGCAAAAACTCCCGCAGCTCGAAACAGGCAGGGATCCCTCCCCCACCCCCTCCCACAGCAGCAGGGATGTCCCTGGCAGAAGCATGACCAAGAGAACAAAAAACTTGAGCAGCACGTTGGAGGGGCGGAGCAACAGGCCACAGCCTCAGAGACTGCTCCCGAGTCATCCATGGGTCAGGCCTGGGCTCTGGAGTGGCGAGTCTGGATCCTGGAGGAGCATATCAATGACGTCAAGAATCGAGATCGTCGGAAAAATATTCGGTTGCTGGGCCTTCCTGAACGGGAAGAAGAAAGCCATTTTGTGGATTTCTCGGAGCGATGGCTCCCACAATTATTGAAGTTGGAGTCGTAGCTGGGCTGGGTGCGGGTCAAGAAGGCCCACCGGGTTGCTGTGTGCAGGCCCGTGTCAGACAAGCGCCCCCAGCCGATTCTAGTCCGACTTCAGTGTTATAAAGAAAAACAAATGCTCCTAGAGGCCTCCAGAGTCCTGGGGAAGGATCCCCAGGCCATGATGTACAATGGCTCCAAGATGATGCTATTTCAGGACTTCTCTCCAGTTGTGGTCTGTAAGAGGAGTGCGTTTGATGAGGCAAAGAAGTGTCTGAGAGACTTAAATATTCAATACTCCATGTGGTATCTGGCAACGCTACGCTTCAGTCATGGAGGATCGTATATAACTTTGGATCTCCAGAGAAAGTAAAAGAATTCTTGGACTCTTTCAAATAGACTGCGGGACTTGAAACTTATGGATAATGACTTTATATTGCCCCCCCCCCCCTTTGTTTACCTTTCTTTCTTTCTCCATTTTTCTTTTATTCATCTTTCCCTGGGGAGGCTTGCTCTTTTCTCTTTCTTTGGTCTCCTTTTTATAGCTCCTGTGGCTTGTCTGATTTGTGGGGGAGGTTTTTCTAGAGCAGGGTTTTTTTTTCTTCTTATTTAGTTGCATAATACTTGCTGAGATTATAATTTTGTATTGCTTTTATTAAACATACCCAGGTGTTGATGTGGGGACGGGGGGAGTGAGGGGTGGGTCACTCACTTTTAACTCCTGTTTTATAAGTCACTTGAATTTATTCACTCCATTTTGTAATGCCTGGGCCGAGGGCAAGGCCCTAGCTGGGAGAGGTCATGGTGGGTTAACTGATAGGTAGTTATGCCCCCTGGGAGCAAGGGGGAAAGTCTCTTGTCAACTATGTTTTCCATTTTTTTTATTTAGGAGCAGTTCTTAATTGTGTTGATTTAAAAGTTTTAATGAGTTTTCTTTATTTGTGAATGTTCTATGGTCTTTATTCAATGTCTTTTGGGTAGGGTTCTTCCTCCTGGGGGGGGGGGGGGGGGTCTTGGGCTTGTCTGGACAATCATGGTGAGCCATTCGCTTAGGTGGTGCACCTGGAATGTCAAGGGGAGCCATTCGCCAATCAAAAGGAAAAAGATATTATCAGGTCGTAAAAAAGAAAGGGTTGATGTAGCTCTCTTACAGGAGGCACATCTACTTGATAAAGACCATTCAAAGCTACAACAGGGTGGGTTTGGTCAGGCGTTCTTTTCAACTTTCATCTCAAAAAGTCAGGGAGTAGCCATTCTTATTGGAAGAATCTTCCTTTCCAAATGTTAAGCCAAATAAAAGATGAGTATATATTGATCAAAGCCCAAATACACAGAGAGGAATACGGAACTTTGAATCTTTATTGTCCCCTGGCACACCCTTTTAAATTTGTAATGGAAGCATTCTCTAAGTTGATGGCTTTTGGGGCCTGCCATATAATTATAGGAGGAAATTTTAACTGTATTATTGACCCAGAGATGGATAGTAGACCTAGGTGGACTACGGATATATCTCTGAGATCTAGACAACTGGCGGATCTGAACAAGGAGCTAGGACTAGAAGATGTGTGGAGGTGTTTTCATCCCCAAGGTAGAGACTTTACTTTCTACTCTAACCTACACAAGTGCCATACCAGAATTGATATGTTTTTTGCTCTCTCGACCCTATTAATTTGATACCGTCTGTAAAATAGATAATACAACTATTTCTGATCATGCTGCAGTATATATGAAAGTTAAGACTACCGGATGATGGGATGGGCCTCCGATATTGGCGCATGGATTCTATCTTCTTGAAGGAGAGCAAATTTGTCAAGTATTTTTTGCAGGAATTCAAAATGTCCTGGGATATAAACTCAGGTACAGCTCGTAACCCTTCGATGCTGTGGGAGACCACTAAGGCGTATGCTCGAGGCTTGGTCATCTCCTATTCTGCGCCCTGGAAAAGACAAAAGGGAGAGCAACAACACCTGCTTGAGACTCACTTGAAGGCAGCTGAAATTGCGTTTGTTGATAGGTCCTCCATTAGTAAGCTGCAAAGGATCACAGCCCTTAGGGCAGTCTTGAATACCGCACTTACCCAAAAACAAAGAGGCGAATATTATTCACAAAGCAGATTATTTGAATATGGTGACAAGCCTGGCAGATATCTAGCGTACCTTGCCAAAAGAAAAAGGCTCCCAAGCCATTACATCCATTACAGAAAGTGCTGGTACCCTGACTTGTGATCGTAAAAAGATCAATGCAGCCTTTAGAAAGTTCTATTCTGAATTGTATAAGTCGCAGGACTGTGAGGATAGAACTGGGAAGATGGAGTCCCTCTTTAAAAATTTGGCCCTTCCAGGCTTAATCTCGGAGCAGGTGTTGATCTTGAATGCCCCCTTGACAACCCAGGAAGTACAGGACGCGGTTAGGCAGCTTCAGAATGGCAAAGTGCCTGGGTCAGATGGATTCCAGGTTGAGTTCGACAAAGAATTTGTAGGGCAACTGGCCGGGCCACTCATAAATATGTACAATTACTCACAGTCAGGGCTGCCTCCTGCCTTTGTTTATAGAAGCAAATATTTCTCTCATCCTTAAGAAGGGAAAGGCCCCAGAAGATTGCTCTTCATTTAGACTCATATCCTTGTTAAATGTGGATTTTAAAATTCTTTCAAAAATGTCAGCATTAAGACTGGAGAGGGTTTTACCATTCATTATAAAAGAGGACCAGATGGGTTTTATAAAGGGTCGCATGTCAACTAATAACATTAGAAGGGTCTTAAATATAATATAAACCTGTCATCAGGGAACAATACTGGGATCAGTTGACTCCCTAGATGCAGAGAAGGCATTTGATTCGGTAGAATGGCCATATCTTTTTTTATACATTGGAAAGGTTCGGTGTTGGAGAGGTCTTTACTAAATGGGTTTCAGTATTATCTAACGATCCCAAAGCAGCGGTGATCACCAATGGTTTAAGTTCGAATAGCTTTAGCATTGACAGGGGCTGTCATCAGGGATGTCCTCTTTCACCATTACTATTTATGCTAGTAATTGTACCACTAGCGGAAGCTATATGAACTGACCCTAATATAACGGCTCCGAGGGTTGAATCGGGCAAGCACAAAATTACTCTCTGTGCGGATGATGTCCTCCTTTTCTTCAGTAATCCTTTGACATCCGTGCCTCGTCTAATTCAAGTGGTCAATTTATTCGGTATTTTCTCAGGTTACAAAATAATTTTATGAAATCGGATGCCATACTGGTGGGAGGCCTTGCCAGTATACCTAATTTACCGGACGGATCTTGCTTTCCCTTTCGGTGGTCACTAGAAGGTTTTTTGTACTTAGGTATTTTTATCACACCAATATTTGGTCAGCTGTATAAAGCCAATTATGTACACTTATTAGAGAAAATAAGGCAGGACCTTCAACGCTGGGGAGATCTCCCAATATCCCGGCTAGGCAGAGTAGCCTGAGTTAAGATGAATATTCTACCTCGTCTTTTATATCCTATGAGAATGCTCCCCTTGATGCTGCCAAGACAGGCGTTGCGTAAGCTTTACGGCTGGCTTGGCTCCTTTATTTGGAATCATATATGGTCTGTTATCAAATTAGAAAAGCTGCAGCTCCCAAAAGGAAGGAGAGGACTGGACTTTCCAGATTTCAGGAGGTATCAATTGAGCTCCTTATTATCTTATGTAGTTGATTAGTTCTCTTGTGACCCACAATCAATCTGGTTAGATATTGAGACCTCCCAAACAAAATGTCCCCTCATCAATCGATTATTCATGGACAAGATGAGAGCTATTATGGATTATTGTAAAATTCCTGGAGGACAATGTGACAAGATGAGGGTAATCTGCAAAAAAAACCTCCCCTTATACCCCTATAATGGGAACACTGGGATTTCAGCCAGGGTTGACAGATGCTACATTTAAAACTTGGGAGTCCAGAGGTATCTCCTGCTTGGTAGATATATTTAGTGGGGAGGTTATGATGTCGTTTGAGTAGCTGCACCAGAAGTTTGCCTAACAAGGATCTCTTTTGGTATTTTTAAATATAAGACTTTATCCAAAACAAGACCACACTTACAAACCGGATAGGAAAAGGAGAGTGCTATAGCCGATGATCTCGAAGGACGTGGAACGACTATATAAAACCTGGAATCAAGAATTCGGGTTGAAAATCTCTTTAGAAATGTGGGAGGACCTCTGGGAAAATGTAACTCAGGCTACTTAATTAAAGATACTTCACAGGGCTCACATGGCACCTGAACGACTCGCAAAATTCAAGGCAGGAGCATCCCTAATGTGTCCTAAATGTAAAATAGAAGTTGGTGCTCTCACGCATTGTGTATGGACATGCCATAAGATCTGTAGGTATTGGGATAGAGTAGCGAATGCCTTGACAGAGATTTTGGATAAGGAGATTAGACCGGATCCAATGTCCCTACTTTGGGGCTGTCCAAATTTTCCCTCCCTGGATGTATACGGGAAGAAATTATTTTCTATCCTCTCCTTTTGTGCGAGGAAAAATATTTTAGTGAATTGGATATCCAAGGGCTCCCCAGGACTTTCAAACTGGCACAGGGTATTCATGGAATATACCCCCTTGACTCCCTCACGAATATGGTGCACCAAATAAACGGAATTATTTTATAAAACATGACAGCCCTTTTTGAACTATCTCGACATACATATTTCAGCCATATTGTCCAGGGCTTTTGTTTAACTGTGGTCATGGTACTGGCTGGTTCAGGGGTCCCTGGGAGGAGGAATCCTGTGTAAATATGGGTTCTATTATGACTTGATGTAAATGTATTTTGAGCATGCAGCTAGTTATTTAATTACTTTGTTGTTCATTGTTAGTAATGTTTGATATCCTATTTTATGTTTTGGTTGTTTGTAGAATAGATTATTAGTTGGGTTTTTTCCTTTTTTTATTGATTTAATTTTATATTGTAAAGTGGAATACTCTTGTATTATTTTTGTAATTTTAAAAATTAAACATTTTCTTCTTTACAAAAGAAACTTAACCCGGTAATTTAGTTCTGGTTATCTGTCTTTATCTTTTTCTCTGTAGTGGTGTTAATTTTGCTTTCTAGTGCATTTATTCTCCATGTCATCTGGGAAAGAGATGAGCATAAATTCACATCCTATGCATTTCTGTTTGCCTTCAGGCAGAAGTGAGCAATGTTTCTATTTCAAGTTTTACTAATACTTAGAAATACAGTACATTTCTATGTAAAATGAAAGCACTATAAATTGAGTGCTTCAAATGTGACTTTTGGTCATGACATTCTTATAAATTTAAAATAATACATTCTTTCCATATGTGAATAAGGAAGATGCATGTCTCTTTACCTTTCAAACTCTGTGTACAGATTTTTGACTTTGTGTACAGATTTAGTTTTTCTCAAGTTTTAATTGTTATGTGCTTTTAAACACTGTCAAAATTGTCAAATAAGGAAAACAAAAACAGACCTGGGACATTTTCTTACGGAGCAAAATTATAAGGAGAGTGTATAATTTAAAAAAAAGGTGACTGGGGCAGTGGAGTATTTAAACATATTGACAGACTTTGAGTTAAAGTGGATTATGACAAGTCAATTTTGATAGCAACATAATTGTTCTACCACTGTGTGGAGCTATATAAGTTCAACAGCTATTGTATTCTAACTGGAGCCGAAAGTACTTTTAAATGTAACAGCTGCACATTATGGTTTTTGTCGCAGAAATTAAATGAGAAAATGTTGGAAACATTAAGTAGGTCTGGCATCACAATCTTAATGGGGTATGTTCTGTTGAAAGGTCACTGAATGAAACATTATTTCTATTATTCTCCACTGATACTGCCTGACTTGCTGGGTATTTTTGCTATTTATTTCCTGTATTCACAGTATTTTGCTTTTCTGTTTAGGTTACACAGATGGCATGTACAAAGGAGTCTCAGTAATCCACAGTGCAAATGTAAAGCCATATTTGAAATGCTTCTTTAAAATGTTGGTAGAGATTTTACTTTGATATTCATTTTCCACAGTGCAGTATGGTTTCCTGAAAGAAGTTGAGATTTTAATGTTTTTGCCAGTTGATCATCTGCAATGCTACCAATGGGTAGTCAGAGTTAGTGATCGTATTCAGGCCCATCATTTTAGAGGTGACAGTTTAATAAGACTAAGAAGTATTATCGTAGAAGAGAGGTCAAAGTGAAAATTGCATGATATGTGAGGATGATTGCTCATTTGGGATGTGGCAGTTGCTAAATCTACTCTGCAGGAAGTAAGTGCTATATCGCGATTCCATTTAGAAGGGCAACCACTTCCTCTCAAAGCTGTTCAGTGAGGCCAGTTCTTGAAAAGCTGCTCAGTACTGGAGAGACAATTGTCAGAACAAGGATGTTGGTGGAGGATGTCGGTGCCATTAGTTCGATCTGAATTTTTTTGTTGAATATAATCCTAGGCTTTTCCACATTCTCTATTTTTTCTTGTCAAGCTGCTGCTTAGGATCTTTGGTTTATTTCTTTGCTTTCCCACCTCTAATTTTGTCCTTCAATTTGATTTCATCTTCCTACCAGTTCTAACATGGATTTGAGAAGGATGGAAAGATAGTTAATGTAACACCTTGATTCAAGAAAAGAGGGAGACAGAAATCAGAAGCTTATAGGCAACTAATCATAACATCTTCAGAGGGAAATTACTAGAATACATTATTAGGGAAGTTATAGTAGATTGCTAGATTTCCTAGAGTGTGGAAACAGGCCCTTCGGCCCAACCAGTCCACACCAACCCTTTGAAGAGTAACCCACCCAGACCCATTTCCCCCTCACTAATGTACCTAACAATATGGGCAATTTAACATGGTGAATTCACCTAACGTGCACATCTTTGGACTGTGGGAGGAAACCGGAGCACCCGGTGGAAACCCACGAAGATGCATTAAGAGTGTCCAAACTCCACACGGACAGTCACCTGAGACTGGAATCGAACCTGGGACCCTGGTGCTGTAAGGCAGCAGTGCTAACCACTAGAAAAATTGTAATGTGATCAGGCAGAATCAGTGTTGCTTTATGAAAAGAAAACTCAAACTAATCTATTCGAGTTGTGAGGAAGTGAGAAACAAAGTTGATAAAAGGGAACTTGGAAATAATGTACTTGGATTTCCAGAATGCATTTGATAAGATGTCATGTGAAAGGTTACAACATAAGATTAAGCATATAGTGGTTGTGGTGGAGTGGTGGGGAAAAACACTTGAGCATGGATAATAAAGGATCGGTTGGTTAACAGAAAAGCAAAGTAGTCGTGATAAATACATACATTTTTGGTTGGCAATTTGCAACTAGTAGAGTGCCACAGGGCTTTTGCCCGAAACGTCGATTCTTCTGCTCCTCGGACGCTGCCTAACCTGCTGTGCTGTTCCAGCTCCACACTTTTCGACTCTGATCTCAGCTTCAAAAGTCTTCACTTTCTCCTTGCCACATAGATCTATCCTGTTTACAATCTATATCAATGACTTGGATGGAAGAGCAAATGTATGCAATTAAATTTGTTGAAGAAAACAAATGACATGAAAAAGTAAGTTGGCAAGATGAGGCGGAGTGACTTTGAAGCAAAATAGGGAGTTTCGGCGAGTGGGCAGATTTTGGTAGATGTACTATAATGTGGCAAAATGTGAACTTGTCCACTTTTGCAGAAAAAAGAGAAAAGCAATATACTATTAAAATTGGAGAAAGTTTGCAGAAATTGGTGACACAAAGATCTGGGCGTTCTAGTACATGAATCACGCAATATTAGTATCCAGATGATTGGGAAGGCAAATGGAATGTTAATGTTTATTGCAAGGGGAATAGAATAAGAATAGTTAAGTTTTGTTGGAGCTGCACAGACTTTGTTGTGACTACATCTGGAATGCTGTGTACTGTTTTGGTTTCCTTATATGAAAAAGGGTCTAATTACCATTAAACTATTGGATATTGATGCAGAATTAGACCATTTGGCCTATTAAGACAGCTCTGACATCCAGTCATGGCTGATATGTGTCTCAACCTGCCTTCTCCTGCCTTCTTCCTGTAACCCATGATCCCTTTCCAATTGGGAAGCAATCTATCCCTGTCCTAACTTAATGACTTGGCCTCCGCAACCCTCTGCAGCAATGAGTTCCGTAAATCTATCATGCTCTGGCTGAAGAAATACCTCCTCATCTCGGTTCTAAAGGGTAGTAGTTCCTTCACTTTGAGGCTGTGCCTCGTGTCTCCTACTTGTGGAAACATTTTCTCTACATCCACTCTATCTTGGCCTCTCAATATTCTGTAAGTTTCAATAAGATTTCCCCCCCAACTTCCAAATTCCACTGAGTACAGACCCAGAGTCCTCACCAGATGACCCCAACTGGGGACGAGGCCACATTGGATTTGGTACTTGGTAATGAACCCGATCAGATGTTAGATTTGGGGGTAGGTGAGCACTTTGGTGATAGTGACCACAATTTGGTTAGGTTTACTTTAGTGATAGAAAGGGATTGGTATATATCGCAGTGTAAGAGTTGTAGCTGGAGGAAAAGCAATTATGATGCGATTAGACAAGATTTAGGATGCATAGGATGGGGAAGGAAACTGCAGGTGATGGGCACGATTGAAATGTGGAGCTTATTCAAGGACCAGCTACTGTGTGCCCTTGATAAATATGTACCGGTCAGGCAGAGAAGAAATTGTTGATCGCGGGAGCTATGGTTTACAAAGGAAGTTAAATCTCTTGTCAAGAGGAAGAAGAATGCTTATGTTAGGATGAGATGTGATGGCTCAGTTTGGGCTCTTGAGAGTTACAAGATTGCCAGGAAAGACCTGAAGAAAGAGCTAAGAAGAGCCAGGAGGAGTCATGAGAAGTCATTGGCGGATAGGATCAAGGAAAACCCTAAGGCTTTCTATAGCTATATCAGGAATGAAAGAATGACTAGAGTAAAATTAGGGCCAATCAAGCATAGTTGTGGGAAGTTGTGTGTTGAGTGAGTGAAAATGAATACTTATCATCAGTATTCACACTAGAAAAAGACAATGTGGTCAAGGAGAATACTCAGATACAGGCTACTAGACTGGATGGGATTGGGGTTGATAAGGAAGGAGGTGTTAGCAATTCTGCAAAGTGTAAAAATAGATAAGTCCTCTGGGCTTGATGGGATTTATCCTAGGACTCTGTGGGAAGCCAGATGGGAGATTGCCGAGCCTTTGGCTTTCATCTTTGTCGTCATTGTTTAAAGGAATAGTGCCAGAAGACTGGGGGATAAGAAGGGCAAGATGCGTCAACAGTGGATGACAAGAGAAATTGTACGACTTGCCAAGAGGAAAAGGGAAGCGTACATAAGGTATAGGCAGCTCAGAACAGATCGGATCCTGGAGGAATATCAGAAGAGTAGGACAAGTTTTAAACAAGGAATCAAGTGGGTTAAAAGGGGTTATGAAATTAGCAGAATTAAGGAAAATCCCAAAGCATTTTATTCTAATATAAAAGGCAAGAGGGTAACTAGAGAAAGGATTGGTCCACTAAAAGATAATGAAGGAAGGCTGTGTGCCGAACCGGAGTGAATGAGTGAGATTCTGAATGATTACTTTGTGTCAGTGTTCACTGAGAAGAGGAACATGATGAATCTTGAGATTAGAGATGGAAGTTTGATTAGTCTAGATCACGTTGGCATAAGTAGGGAAGATGTGTTGGGTATGCTAGTGGTTATTAAAGTGGACAGATCCCCAGGACCGGATGGAATCTATCCCAGGTTGCTGAGGGAGGCAAGAGAGAAAATAGCTGGGACCCTGTCAGATATCTTTGTGGGATCCTTAAATACAGGTGAGGTAACGGAGGACTGGAAGGTTGCTCATGTTGTCCCCCTGTACAAGAAGGATAGTAGGGATATTCCGGGTAACTATAGACCAGTGAGCCTGACATCGGTGGTGGGGAAGTTGCTGGAGAGGGTACTGAGAGATAGGATCTATTTATATTGAGAAAAGAATGAGCTTATCAGTGATAGGAAACATGGTTTTGTGCGGGGGAGATCATGCCGTACCAACTTGATAGAGTTCTTCGAAGTGACCAAGTTGTTAGATGAAGGAAGGGCTGTTGATGTAATATACATGGACTTTAGTAAGGCATTTGGTAAGGTTCCCCATTGTAGACTAATGGAGAAAGTGAAGTCACATGGTGTACAGGGGGTGTTCTAGCAAGGTGGATAAGGAACTGGTTGAGCAACAGGAGACAGAGTAGTAGTAGTTGAAGGGAGTTTCTTGAAATGGAGAAAGGTGACCAGTGGTGTTCCACAGGGGTCAGTATTGGGGCCACTGTTGTTTGTAATATACATAAATGATCTAGAAGAGGGCAATGTTGGTATGATCAGCAAGTTTGCAGATGACACGAAGATTGGTGGAGTAGCAGAAAGCTGAAGGGACTGTCAGAGAATACAGGAGGGTATAGGTAGACTGGAGAGTTGGGCAGAAAAGTGGCAGATGGCTTTCAATCCAGACAAACGTAAAGTGATGCATTTAGGCAAGTCTAATTCTAGAGTGAATTATACAATGAATGGAAAAGCCTTGGGAAAAGTTAATGGGCAGAGAGATTTGGGAGTGCAGTTCCAATGTATCCTAAAGATTGCTGCACAGGTGGGGTAGAGTGGTCAAGAAGGCATATAGTATGCTTGCCTTCATTGGACGGGGTATTGAGTGTAAGAGCTGGCAAGTCATGTTAAAATTGTACAAGACTTTGATTCGGTCGCATTTGAAATACTGTGTACAGTTCTGGTCGCCACATTACCTAAAGGATGTGGACGCTTTGCAGAGATGGTGTAGAGAAGGTTTATGAGGATGTTGCCTGGTATGGAAGGTGCTAGCTATGAAGAGAGGTTGAGTAGATTAGGTTTATTTTCACTAGAAAAAAGGAGATTGAGGGGGGACCTGACTGAGGTTTACAAAATCATGAAGGGTAGAGACAGGGTGGACAGAGATGAGCTTTTTTCCCAGGGTGAAAGATTCAATAACGAGGGGTCATACTTTCAAAGTGAGAGATGGAAAGTTTAAGGGGGATACACGCGGCAAGTACTTCACACAGAGGGTGGTGGGCGTTTGGAATGCGTTGCCAGCAGAAGTGGTAGAGGCAGGCACGGTAGGTTCATTTAAGATGCGCATGAGAAAATGGGGAGCAGAGGGATTCAAATGCTTCGGAATTGACCGACAAGTTTAGACAGTACATTTGGATTGGATCAGGCTTGGAGGGCCAAAGGGCCTGTTCCTGGGCTGTAAATTTTCTTTGTTCTTTACTCAAATGTTGTTCCTTGTTCAAGAAGGAGAGTAGAGACAACCCTGGAAATTATAGACCTGTGAGCCTTACTTCAGTTATAGGTAAAGTGTTGGAAAGGGTCATAAGAGAGAGGATTTATAATCATCTAGAGATGAATAAGTTGATTAGGGATAGTCAACATGGTTTTGTGAAAGGTAGGTCGTGCCTCACAAATCTTATTGAGTTCTTTGAGAAGGTGAACAAAGAGGTGGATGGGGGAAAAGCAGTTGATATGGTCTATGTGGTTTTCAATAAGGCATTTAATAAGATTCCCCATGGCAGGTTATTGCACAAAATACAGAGGCATAGGATTGAGGGTGATTTAGCGGTTTGGATCAGAAATTGGCTGGCTGAAAGAAGACGAGAGGGTGGTGGTTGATGGGAAATATTCATTCTGGAGTTCAGTTACTCATGGGGTACTGCAAGGATCTGTTTTGGGTCCACTGTTGTTTGTCATTTATATAAATGACCTGGATGAGGGCATAAAAGGATGGGTTAGTAAATTTGCAGATGACACTAAGGTCGGCAGAGCTGTGGATAGTGACGAAGGATGTTGTAGGTTACAGAGAGATATAGATAAACTGCAGAGCTGGGCTGAGAGGTGGCAAATGGAGTTTAATGCAGAAAAGTGTGCGGTGATACACTTTGGAAGGAGTAACAGGAATGCAGATTACTGGGCTAATGGTAAGATTCTTGGTAGATGAGCAGAGAGATTTCAGTGTCCATATAACATGGATCCTTGAAAGTTGCCACCAGTTTGGAACCATGCGATCATGTTGCAGCTGTATAAAATTCTAGTCCAGCCACACTTGGAGTATTGCATACAGTTCTGGTCACCGCATTATAGGAAGGATGTGAAAGCTTTGGAGGCGGTTCAGAGGAGATTGACTAGGATGTTGTCTGGTATGGAGGGAAGGTCTTATGAGGAAAGACTTAGGGACCTGAGGTTGTTTTCATTAGAGAGAAGATGGTTGAGAGGCGACTTAATTGAGACATATAAGATAATCAGAGGATTAGATAGGTTGGACAGTGAGAGCCTTTTTCCTTGGATGGCGATGGCTCGCACGAGGGGACATAGCTTTAAATTGAGGGGTGATAGATTTCCAGCAGATGTCAGAGGTTGGTTTATTTACTCTGAGGATTGGAGGTAAGGAATGCACTGCCTGCAACAGTAGTAGACTTGCCAACTTTAAGGACATTTACATGGTCATTGAATAGGCATATGGACGAGAATGGAATAGTGTAGGTTAGATGGGCTTCAGATTGGTTCCACAGGTTGGCACAACATTGAGGGCGGAAGGGCCTGTACTGTGCTGTCATGTTTATATAACAGGCCTTCAACTCTGGGATCATTCTTATAAATCTCTTCTGGACCCCTCCAACACCAGCACATCCTTCGTTCAATAGAGCCCAAAACTGCTCACAATATTCCAAATGCAGTCTGACCAAAGTCAGCAGTAATTTCTGCTTTGGTGTTCTTGTCCTCTTGAAATGAATGCTATCATTGCATTTGCCGCCTTAACTGCGAATTGAACCTGAATGTTAACCTTCAGAGAACCTGAACTAGGGCTCCCAAATCCTTTTGTGCTTCAGATTTCTGAAGTCTTTCCCCATTTAGAAAATAGCCAATGCCTCTATTCTTCCTACCAGAGTTCATAACCTCACATCTTCCCACATTGTATTCTATCTGTCACTTTGCCCACTATCCTAGCCTGTCTGAGTCCTTCTGCAGCCTCCCTACTTCCTAAATGCTACCTACTTCTCCACACATCTTCACGTTATCTTCAAACAATATACTCAGTTCCTTCATCCAAATCTTCACTTAGAATATGAATAGTTGTGGTCCCAATTTTTGCAGAACTGCACTCGTCACTGGCTGCCATTTTGAAAAAGAACCGTTTATCCCTACACTTACCTTCTGCCAGTTAGCCGATACTCTACCTATGCCAGTTCCTTGTTGCTTTGGGGTCTTCTCTTAATTGTGATAGAACAATTCCGAGAAGGTTGAGTTGACTCATTCCTGGAATGAAGTGCTTCTCTTCCAAAGAAACGTTGAACAGATTGTGCCTGAGAAATGTGCTCTGCCAGAAGATTGTTAGCGCATGGAATTCTCTTCCCCAGAAAGAAGTAGTCAATGCAGTGTTGAATACGTTTATGGCAGACAAGGGAGTTGAAAGTTATGGTGGAAAGAGGAATTGAGACCATGACGGGGTCAACCACGATCTTATTGAATGATGGAGCAGACTTGAAGAGCTGAACGGCCAATCCTGCACTGACGTCCTTCCTTTGTAACATGAGGTAGTATTAAGCTATGCTCGTAGTGCCACCTAGAGGTGAAATGCAATTGAAATGGTGCAAGTTAATACTGCATGTAATTAAACATATAGGATATTAGGTGTTACTTCAGAAAAAACGTTGCGCACACTTTATTTTTAAAAAAAGCCTTTTTATAAGCACACTTCTTCCCCCAAGCTGAATGGTGTCACTTTAAAGCTGAGGCTCAAGAATTGACAGCAGAGAATTATACTGTTATCTGTGATCGAGATTTGGTCAAGGAAAGCAGTACTCTATGCATGCTTCACTTTTTGCTAGCTTTGTGTTTAAAAATAAAGTCTTGAACAATGGATAGTTGTTTGTTCTTTAATTGTGCACTTTATTGTTAGTGAAGGTATATTTAATGTGGTTTAGCACAACTTTTGTTCAAATGAATGACCTTAAGATTGGGTTTAGTTTTATTAGAGGTTATATATATTTTTTGATTTTCATTCCAAATTAATGTAGCCAGTGCTGCTAATTTAAACCAAATGGTAGGGTTTGTTTCATTTTAGGGCATCTCAAGTGCCTTGACCTAGATCTACAGATAATCATACAAACAAAATCATACAATTTTCCTCAGTAAATTGTGCCAGGTTACAGGAATTTTGTTTTTCTCTTCCACTGCAGGAAATCGGAATTTTTCTGATGAGCTTTTAAATAATCAGGAAACTCCAGCAAGTGGGATTGATACTGTAGAGAAGACCAGTGTTGCTATGACAACTGCAGGCAGACATCCAGATAAGTCCAGGTAAAAGAAAGACTTAAATGCACGTACGCAGCAGTACTTTTTTCCCTTAATAGGAATTAACTGAAAATACATCCTTTAGCTGCAAAGCTGTTGCTGTTGTCTGACTTGAAGCTTTTCTAACATTATATATGTGATATTCAAGCACATAGTCATGGTGGACTCAACTGTATTTTTTTCAAAATCAGAGACAGGCAACTACATCACAAGGCCATTCTGATATCCTGTTTCTATGGTTACCGTAACAGCATTTATCAGTTCCTTATGAGAAGAGGCAAAGCAAATCTGTATGCACATGGCAAGGTTCCAGCATTTCAATTGAAAAAGCACTTTGAACTGCTGCCAAGTTTATAAGAAGCATAGCTGTCAGGACTGCTTAATGCTGGCAGTTTGTATTTGGCAAGCTTTCACCTCCCATGATTCTTCACTTGGCTATTTTCCATGTACTTAGCGGAAGCTAAAAATTAACCCATGAAGGTGATGGCATAAAGTGAGATTTCAAATCTGTAGTCTCAAATATGGTTTAGAATATAGTTAAACAGACTTTTTAAAAAAAAAATAAAATTTGAGTAATCTTTACTTCTCTTTCAGTAATTTGAATTCTGACCTTTAACAACTTATCCATTATTATTCAATACCCTTGCAAAAGAAACTGTTCATTAAAATATTTTACTTAATAATTATACCTAATTATTTCTAGAGATATGCAGTGCTAAGTTTATCTTTTTACTGGAATCATTTGAAATGTTGGAATGTCAGCATTGTTTTTGTAGATTACAATGGTTTACTTTTGCTGTTGAAGTATTCTAGGTAGTATATTTGTGAAAGAGTACGCTGTAGCTGAAAGCACAATGGGTTCATTATGAAGAAATAAAGGGTTACGGCAGAAAAATGCAGAATTTTTAACCAACATGGAGATCAAGAGTGTTCACTTTTCCCCTTTGCTATTCAGCAGCTTCTAGTACGAATGGTCAAAATTGTCTGTTATTCATGCAGCTGGAAGAAGTTCAGAAAAATTATGCTTGGCACGTATTGTAAAGAATGGCTAGTATGAACCTCGCTCCATTATCCGTGCTGGAGTATTTGCTAGTTTGTGCTACACAAATAAAATAACTTGTAAGGAAAAAAAGACAAACACTGCCTTTCCCTATTCCAACATGGCAAAGTGTATGAGTAATCCTGATTTTTTTTATGGCATTAGTTAGTCAATCAACTGTATATCCATTCCAACTTTGAAATGATGAAATGGTTGCTTCGTGTATTACCAATGAATAAAGCAAGTAGTTTTTAATGTTTGGAATATGCACTTTTAATCAAATGAAGTTTAGAAGTTAAAAGACAAACTAATGTGTTAGGAAGTCAGTTACTGTAATCATTGCTTTGTAATGTAATATCTTCAATAATTGTAACTGCAAAATGTAAATTCTGTATTTCCAAATGCAGTGTCATACATTTTGTTTTGTTGTTGAATTGGATGACAATAATAATGCATAAAAGGAGGCCATTCGGCATATTGTACCTCTGTGGTTCTTTAAAAGGCCTATTCAGTTAGTTCGCCGCTCTAGTTTTGTCCCCATAGCACCTTTTTATCTTCTCTGATCAAGTATTGAATTCCCTTCTGGAAATTACTATTGAATCTGCTACCATTTCAGGCAATGTATTCCAGAAAGCAGCAAATCACTTTATAAAAAGTAATTTCCTCATGTTTATGTCTTGTCTGGTGTACTCTCGTGATTGAGCCTTTTGCATGCCTCTCTTTGCACTGATTGGAAAAATGTCCAAATTTTTGGATCTTTCTACACATTTGAAGTCCCTCATTTCTAGTACCATACAAGTAAATCTCTTCTGTGCATTCTCTCAGTCTTTGAGTTCTTTCCTAAAGTGTGATGCTCATAAGTGAGCATGCTACTCTGGTTGAAGTCTAGCCAGTGCTTTATAAATGTTTAGCAGAACTTCCTTGTTTTTGTATTCTATATTTCTATTAATAAACATGACACTCCTCTGTGTTTTAATGGTGGTCTCAATTTAACCTGCCACCTGCAAAGATCTATGTCTCTTTCTGCAGTCCTTTGAAAGTTACACCATTTTGTTTATGTTCCTTTTACTTTTTTTCTTCACAAACCAGCAATTTACACTTGTGTTAAATTTAATCTGTCATGTGCCTCCTAATTCATCAGATTGTGTTCTTCTGAAGCCTGTTACTATGTTGTTGTTTACCCACATTTCTGAGTTTTGTGTTATGTTTAAACTTGCAAAATCATGCTGCACCACAAACATATATATTTTACTGACATGGCTATAAGCTGTCTACCAGTTAACGCAATTTTAAGATATGAAACTTGGGATTGTGGATTTTCATTTTCAACATTATTACTTATTTTTCAGTCATGTTACTCCCTGCCTATTTATCCTTCCTTGTGGAATGTTGTGAAACTGTAACATAAAGCTTTGGTTGTTTTTCAGATCCCATTAGTCACTGATAGAGGCCAGAAGCAGGGGTATTTCTTGGCCACATCCTTGCTAAACATTTGTTGAATTGGGGATACAGTTTGTTTGAACTTAACAAATTTTTGGCAGCCTATCTGTTAGAGTTTGCAGGGTTGGAAAATTGTGCCTTTTAGCTTTCAGAGTGCAGTTGGAGTGTCTTGTCCAAAAGAAGCATGTTTAGATGACTGCATATGTCGATGGCTTTACTAGAAATGAAGACTAATAAAATTATATCATCTTTACAGAGCAAACTTTATTTTAGAAGGACTTTTGAGTGTTTGAGTAAAATCAAAAGCTCTTCACAACAAAACTAAGTTCCTTCATTTAGTCTTTTAAGGAACAGCAAGCAACCCAGCCAAACTGATGATGAATATTTACTTACAATGTTGGCTGCAGATGTTCTATGTGAAGTCATTTTCCACAATCTAGTGCTAAGTGGGCATGGGCCCACCTAATAAAACTGTCCATAATTTGGCATTAGTGAACCTACATTGATAATCTCATCAGTCTGGTCATAAGGACGCTTGCAGCTGGGAATAGAAAATTCACTAACGTAGTGACTGCTGTCCTTCTATGGTTAGTGTATTGTTAAGGCAGAGTAAAAGCTGTTTTGTTGATGTGCATTTGGTCTGTGCTGTTACTTCAAAAGTAGACAAGATGCTAAATACTTAGCATAGAAGATTTTCAGTATGACCAGCAAATAAATATAAGTCCTTTCTCCCTAACCAAAAGAAATGCAAATTACTGTGGTTTGTCAAGTTTTATGTTTGATTTTAAAAGGTTGAATACAAGAGTTTTAATGTTACTCATTAGATTTGGTTATCTTAATGCATAGGTAAATTATTCCACATAGACCAGAAGTTAAGGAATCATTTAGTTTAGAGTGCTTACCTTTGATGTCCTATTCTTTTAATCAACCTGTTCAGGCAGGTTATGACATACCTATCTGTTAAACGGGATTTGAACCTGAATCATCTGGCCCAAAGATAGGGACACCACCACAAGACCCTGTGTCAATTGTGTCCTGTTTAACTGGGCAAGAGGAAACAAGTCTACAGGCAAATGAAAGCTGAGGTGCAGCAAAGAATCACAACTAAAGAATAGATATGGTGGGTGGAAATAGCATAGGACACTCAGCAACTTGCTGATGATCACAACATGCTTGATTACTTCAGTGCAATTGAAGCCATTTACCATCTGAATACCCAGGGACTCAGGGTCAAAACAGACAGTTGCTCATCAGAGACCGACAGGCAGTCAACACCTGGTGGAAAGAGCATTTCAATGACCTCTTCAACCAAGACACATGATTTGACTCAAGTGCTCTGAACAGTCTGCAACAGATGACCCTTTGCCTTTTCAATGCACCTCTAACTTGCATGAAATTGAAAAAAACCATCTGAGAGCTTAAAAAAAACAAGTGGAATCCATGCTAAAGTACTGAAATATGGTGGAGAGACACTCTTGACATGAATCTACAAACTCATCACCCTTGTTTGGAAGGAATTCAGCATGCTACAAGATTCCACAGATGTCATAATTATGACCATCTTCAGGAAAGGAGACCGGTCCAACTGTGCAAAATAGAGAATTTCCCTACCATTCACCATGGGCAAAGTCATTGCGAGAATCTTCCTCCATTCTTTGTTGGAGCGGCACGGTGGCTCAGTGGTTAGCACTGCTGCCTCACAGCACCAGGCATCCAGGTTTGATTCCTGCCGTGGGCGACTGTCTGTGTGGAGTTTGCACATTCTCCCCGTGTCTGCTTAGGTTTCCTCCGGGTGCTTTGGTTTCCTCCCACAATCCAAAGATGTGCAGGTCAGGTGAATTGGCCATGCTAAATTGCCCATTGTGTTAAGTACATTAGTCAGAGGTAAATATAGGATAGGGGAATGGATCTGGGTGAGTTACTCTTCGGAGGGTTGGTGTGGACTTATTGGGTCGAAGGGAATGTAGTCGGATCTAATCTAATCTTTCCTCCCAATGGCTGAAAAGCTCTTCCCCGAATCTCAAAGTAGTTTCAGTACATTGAGAGACACAATGGATATGGATTTGTCATGCACTGAAGATCAAGAAAAGCACAGGCAACAAAACCAATCTCTGTACACAATCTCACACAGACCTCCATCTCTGTCAACTATGAGGAGTTCTGGAGTATCATCGTCAAATTCAGCTGCCTGCAGAACTTTATCACCAATCTCTACTTGTTTCACAATGAAATGCAAGCTTTCATCTTCACCAATTGATGCACCACAGATCCAATATGAGCACAGACCTGGTGTTACCAGGACTGTGTAGTGCACCAATGCTCTTCTCCCACTTCCTTCCTGCAACACTCCATTCCATCTTCATGAAGCTCCCAGCTGGAGTGAAGCTAACTGGCTGGATGAACGGAAAACTGTTCTACCTTCAGTGCTCCAGGCCAGAACCAAGATCACCCCAACAGTCATCAAACCTGCAGTATGTAGGTTACGTCTGCATGTCTGCCCAGTGAGGTTGAGCTGTAAACCACGCCTTCACTGAAGTGTAGGGGAGAATGCGTCCCCCCACCTCCAAAGACCATCAAAGTCCAAGGCAAGATCTGGATAACATGACCATTTCCCATGTTGACAGTGAAATCCAGCATTGACTCCAAGGTGCCAACGTAGCCTAGGATGCCTAAGGAACTGAGTTCAAAGTCCAAAACCAAGCTCATGATTTGCAGAACAACTGTGATACCCACTCTCATGCAGATATCAGAAAAATGGATCATGTACACCAACACCTCAAGTCCCTGACAGTTATCACCAGTGCTGCTTCTCAAACTCCGACAAGTCCACAAAAAGGATAGGAAACCAATGTGAGTATCCTCTCCAAGGCCGTTATTCGCAATAACAAGTCACAGCTCACGCATGATCAGCTGCAATGGATGGGCCACATGGCCCATAGGGCCAGTGCAAGACTCCATAAACAAATGCTCTACTCTGAACTCTGCAATAGTATCCTAGTAGATCACTAGGATGGCAGAGGAAATGCTACAAAGACATTCTGAAAGCCTCCCTAAATGAATACAGGTCGTTCTTCTACAACGCGATGGTTATGTTCTTGTGCAAACCCTTGTGATAGAAAAAACACACTTAAGAAACAATGCTTAAAGTGTTGGCAATGTAATAGCCTCACAGTCAACACATGTTTTAAAAGTTAGCCCTTTAGAAACAGAGTCCCCAATTCGTCAGTCACATTAGTGAATTTGCATTAGTGGAAAGCGCATTATAGCAGAATGACCTGTATGATATTCTCACCAACATATGGAAATCATTTGCTCTAGAATGCACAAATTGAAGAAGCCCCTGCAAAGGTGCCAACCACTTTGCATATCATTGAGTGGAGCACGCGGAGGCCAAGCACAAGTGGTGGAATGAGCATGCAGAGTCTGGAGTCTCACCCCTCAAATACTACCTGCCCTGTCTTTGGCGGAGTGTGCAACTCCAGGATTAGACTAGTCAGTTGTTGTACTTTCTCATTCTTATCCAAGTTTTGAATGTGTTAAAATTTACTGCATATGACCACTGCAAAGCCTATCTGTTTTGTTTTAATATTACCAGTGGTGAATTCAGTAGTGGAATGCCCTGATGAAGGGCTTATACCCAAAACGTAGATTCTCCTGCTCCTCAGATGCTGCCAGACCTGCTATGCTTTTCCAGCACCACAATCTCTATTGTGAATTCAGTAGTGCACATCCAGTGTGTTCTGGTGAATACAGAGTTTTGAACCTGTCTAAAAGTTTGTTTTCTACCCTTCTATGTTAGCAAGTCCATTTCCCCCCTCCTGTAAAGAATGTTTCAGCAGAAAACTGAATCAGTTTACGCCTGGAACTCTGATTACTACAGACCTCATTTGTATTGTTTGTTATATTAAAATAGAAAGATGTTTAGAAAAATCCAAAAGATCAAAATATTTTAACTTAATTCACTATAATGTTGAGGTTGATATGTTAACTGCTCTGAGATTCTGCTAAGCAGTGAATATGTACCTCCAGCCTGTGATCTTTACCAATTCTAGAACATAGAAAAATACAGCGCAGTACAGGTCCTTGGGCTCTCAATGTTGCGCCGATCCAAGCCCACCTAACCGATACGAGCCCACTATCCTTCATATGCCTATCCAATGCCCGTTTAAATGCCCATAAAGAGGGAGAGTCTGTGTGACTAGGTGATATTATTTCATGATGAAAACCAAGAGAATTATTTCTAGGTATACTTTAGAGAGTGCTGTAGGTATACTTTAGAGAGTACAGCCTTGTTTTTGATAGTTTTGCATATGATCTTGTATTTGGCTAATTGTGTGCAATAAGCTGGAGTTGGGAACTATTACCAATTAGGCTGATAACATGGATATTTGTAGTTAATTTTACTTTGTATTAACTTCAGTCATGAGTATGCAAAGATTATGTTGCTGTTAACATTTTGGTTTATCAGATGTGTGTTCTGTTTATATTTGTAAAGGTTTCAATGATAATATAAGTGTAGATTTTGCAGGAGTACTAGCAGTTAATCTATCCATATTTAGTTACTGTGAAATAAAAAATCTACAAGTCTACAGTTAAGGATTTAAAAAAAAACAGGAAGTTGCTGGCTGATTTTCCCTACTTCTTTAGTAAGGTCTTCGACAAATTCCCGCATCGTAGGAACATTAGGTCAGGTAGGATTCAGGAAGAGAGAACTAATTGGATGCAAAATTGGCTTGATGGTAGAAGACAGAGTGTGGAGTCCTGTGACCAGTGGTGTGCTTTGAGGATTGGTTCTGGGTCCACTGTTGATTGTTATTTGTATCAATGATTTGGATGAGAATATAGGTGTGATTGCTAAGTTTGCAGATGACACCAAAATTGGTCGCATAGTGGACAGTGTAAAAGGTTACCGTAGACTACAGAGGGACCTTGATCAGATGGATCAATGGGCCAAGAAGTGACAGATGGAGTTCAACTTAGATAACTGCTAGGAGTTGCAATTTGGTCAGGCAGGACTTACACAGTTAATAGCAGGGCCCTGGGGAGTGTTGTTGAACAAAAGGGACCTAGGGGTGATGGCTCGTAGTTCCCTGAAAGTGGTGTTGCAGGTAGACAGGGTGGTGGAGGTGGTGAATGGTGTGCTTGCCTTCATTGGTCATATCACTGAATACAGGAGTTGAGACATCACGTTGCGCCCATTTAAGACATTGGTGAAGCCACTTTCAGAAGACTGTGTACAATTCTGGTCACTCTGCTATAGAAAGGATGTTGTTAAGGTAGAAAGGGTGTAGAAAAAACTTTACTAGGATTTGCGAGGACTGCAAGGTTTGAGTTATAATGAGGGGCCGAAGATCTGGGACTTTTTTTTTCCCCTGGAGCATTGGAGGCTAAGCAGTGACTTTGTAGAGGTTTCTAAAATCATGAGGAGCATAGATGAGATGAATATCCAAGACCTTTTCCCAAAAGATTTAAAAGAAACCTGAGAGGCAACATTTTCAAAGGGTGATGCATGTATGGAATGAGTTTCAAGAGGAAGTGGTGGAAGTGGGTACAATTAAAACATTTGGATAGATCCATGAATTGGAAAGGTTTTGAGGAATATGGACCAAATGCAGGCAAATGGGATGAATTCATTTTGGGATACCTCGATAATTTGGACCATCGGGCCTGTTTCTGTGCTGTATGACCCTATGACTCTCTTTATTCTAAGGCCAAAAAATGTAGCACTGAAGCACATGCAGAGAATTAAATTTGGAGACTCACTTTGCTTTGACAAAGGGTCAGTTAGAGTCGAAACGTCAGTTCTTTTCTCTCTGTACAGATGTTGCCAGACCTGCTGAGATTTTCCAGCATTTTCTCTTTTGGTTTCTGTAGGAAGTGTTTTTTGTTCTGGATCCTGTTGGACCACATGGATCATTTGGTGTGGCAGTTAGAGGCAATGAAGAGTTTACATGAGTGAGAAGGTGTAATGTATGGCAGTTTTCAGAAGGTGGAGACACCACAGATACAGTCGTGTAGATGGTTGACTGCTAGGCACGGTAAGAGAGGTAACCATGTTGTGCAGGATTCTCTTGTGGCTATCCCCATCTCTAATATCCCCATCTCTGTTTGAATACTGCAGTGTTGGGGGTGGCCTCTCAGGAGAGAAGAGCGCTGACGGCCAGGTTTCGGGTGCTGTGACTGCCTCTACTGTAATGAGAGGCATGTCACATTACAAGTGATTGATTGTAACAGGGGACTCTGTAGTCTAGGGCACAGACAGACATTTCAGGATGGTGTGTTGCTTTCCTGATGGCAGGATTAAGAATGTCTCGGAGAGGGTGCAGAATATTCTGGAAAGGGATCAGCAGGAGTTCATTGTTCACACAGGAACCAACAACATAGGTAGAGAAAGGGATGAGGTTCTTCAGAAAGAATGTTGGAAACGAGGCAGAAGGTTAGAAAGTAGGTCCTCAGTGGAAGCAATATCTAGGCTTATACCGGTGCTATGCGCTACTGAGAGTAGGAAGAGGAAGTTAGAACAGATGAATGCATGGCTAAGGAGCCCGTGCAGGGGCAAGGATTCACATTTTTGGATCATCGCGATCTCTTCAGGGGTAGAAATGATCAGTTTAAGGGTGATTGGTTCCAGCTGAATTGGAAGTGGATCAGTATCCTTGCAGGCAGATTTGTTACTCAGGAGGCTTTAAACTAGTAGGAGGGGTAGGGAGGGGAATGGGAACCAAAATGATAGTGAAAAAAAGAGGAAAGTCTGAGGCTAGTACAATAGATTAGGGCAGCAAGTCAAATAGTCAAGGCAGACAAGAGCTTGGCAGAGAATGAGATAAGACTGTTAAATTAAAGTCTGTTTACTTCAATGCAAACGGCTTGACAGGTAAAGCAGATGAATTTAGTCCCACGTTCACAACTATCCCCTGCGATACCATTGCTGTCACAGAAATGTGGCTCAAAGATGGACAGGACTGACAAATTAATGTTCTATGGTATAGATGCTATTGGAAGAATAGAGAGGGAAGCAAGAGGAGGGGGAGTGGCAGTTTTGTTAGGGATAACATTACAGTATAAGGGAGAATATCCTTGGGAGATCTTCCAATGACATTACATTGAATGGAACTGAGAAATACGAAAGATGATCATTTAGTTGGGATTGTATTATAGGACCCCCATAGTCAATGGGAAATTGAGAAACAAATATTTGAGGAGATTTCTGATACCTTCAACGATACCTCCCACTGCATTGGGAAAGTAACGAACATCAGCCTGGTTCTGCTCTTTTCCACTGTTGCCTGTCAGGCAGAATTTATAAAAGTTTGTATACATGTATTAGCAGATTTGAGAACATTTTCCTCTCTGTTATCAAACTTCTGAATACTTTCATTCTTTAATGTTAATATTGATCTCTCTCTGCATCTTCTCAGCAGTTGTAACATTGTATCCTGCACTTTTTTCTGTTACCCAGGTGCACTTATATAGTACAATCTGCCTGTCAAACATGTAAGACAACACTTTTCACTGTACCTCAGTAAATGTGATGGGAATAAATCAAATCAAATAATAGGGTTGTAATGGTTGGGGATTGAACCTTCCAACATAACTGAGACTGTCGTAGTGTTGAGGGCTTGGATGGGGAGGAATTTGTGGCATGTGTACAAGATAACTTTCTTATCCTGATGTACCTACTACAGAAGGAACAATACTTAACCTTTTGTTGGGAAATAAGGCAGGGCAAGTGACTGAGGTGTCAGTAGGGGAGCACTTTGGAGTAAGTGATTATAATTATGAGTTTTAAAACTGTTATGGAAAAGTACAGTGCTGATCATACAGTTAAAATTCTAAATTGGTGTCAGGCCAATTTTGACAGTATTAGACAAGAACTTTCAAAAGTTTATTGAGGTAGGCTATTCACACGTGAAGGGATAGTTCGCAAGTGGAGGCCTTTGAACTCTCATTATTTCATTTTTAGAGACAGTATGTTTCTATTAGTGTGAAGGGTAAGGCTGGTAGATGTAAGGTATGCTTATTGACTCGAGAAGTCGAGGCTCTGGTCAAGAAAAAGGAGGAGGCATAAGTCAGGTCTAGACAGCTGGGATTGAGTGAATCCCGAGAGAGGTATAAGGGCAATCGGAGTATACTTAAGATAGAAATCAGGAGGGCAAAAAAGGGGACATGAGATAGCTTTGGCAAATTGAGTGAAGGAGAATCCAAAGAGAGTCTGTAAGTACATTAAGGACAGAAGAGAGAGAGAATAGGGCCCCTTATGTGTGTCTGTGTGGAGCCACAGGAGATGAGTGAGATCCTAATTGAGTATTTTGTGTCAGTATTTATTCTGGAGAAGGACATGGAAGCTCGGGAACATGAGATAAATAGTGATGTCTTGAAAAGAGTCCATATTACAAAAGAGAAGTGCTGGAGGTCTTAAAACCATAGAGATAGATGGTTTTCACATACCATCAGGTGATTCCCATAACTTTGTGTGAATCTAAGAAAGAAATTGCTGGGCCCCTTGCTGAGATATTTATATCATTGGCAGCTACAGGTGAGATTAGAGGTTGGCGAATATGGTGCCATTATTTAAGAAAGGCTGTAAGGAAAGGCCAGGGAACTATAGACCAGTGAGCCTTATGGTGGGTAAATTGATTAGATTAGATTACTTACAGTCTGGAAACAGGCCCTTTGGCCCAACAAATCCACACCGACCTGCCGAAGCGCAATCTACCCATACCCCTACATTTACCCCTTATCTAACACTAGGGCAATTTAGCATGGCCAATTCACCTGACCCTGCACATCTTTGGACTGTGGGAGGAAACCGGAGTACCCGGAGGAAACCCACGCAGACATGGGGAGAATGTGAAAACTTCACACAGTCAGTCGCCTGAATCGGGAATTGAACCCGGGTCTCTGACACCGTGAGGCAGCAGTGCTAACCACTGTGCCACCGTACCACCCAAATTGTTGGAGGAAACTCTGAGGGACGGGACTTACATGCATTTGGAAAGGCAAGGGCTGATTAGGGACAGTTGACATGTCTTTGTGTGTGGGAAATTGTGTCTCACTAACTTGGTTTAATTTTTTTGAAGAGATGACAATGAAGATTGATGTAGGCAGAACAGTAGACGTTGTCTATGTGGACTTCAGTCAGTGCATTCGACAAGGTTCCGCATGGTAGACTGTTTTGTAAAGTTAGGTCACATGGGATCCAGGTTAGCTAGTCTCTGGATACAAAATTGGTTTGAAGGCAGAAGACAGAGGATGGTGTTTGAGGGTTGCTTTTCAGACTGGAGGCCTGTGACTAGGGGTGTGCCACAAGGATTGGTGCTGGGTCCACTGCTTCTTGTAATTTATAAAAATGATTTAGACTTGAATATAGAGGGCATGGTTAGTAAGTTTCCAGATGGCACCAAAATAGGGTGGTATAGTGGACATTGAAGAAGGTTATCTCAGTACAACGAGACCCTGAACAAATGGGCTGAGGAATTGCAGATGGAGTTTAATTCAGATTAATATGAGGTGATGCATTTTGGTAAGGCAAACCAACTGCTGTGCTCTTCCAGCACCACTAATCCAGAATCTGGTTTCCAGCATCTGCAGTCATTGTTTTTTACCCAGGACTTACACAGTTAATGGTAGGTCCGAGGGAGTGTCGCTGAACAAAGAGACCTAAGAGTGCAACTCTATTGTTCCTTGAAAGTGGAAGCACAGGTAGACAGGGTGGTGAAGATAATGTTTGGCCATTACTCATTGTTCAGAGTATTGTGTATCGGAGTTGGGACATCATGTTAAGCTGAACAGGACATTAGTAAAGTCACTTTGAGAATGCTGCATACAACTCTGGTCTTCCTGCTATAGGAAGAATGTTGTTAAACTTAAGGGTGCAGAAAAGATTTATAAGGATGCTGCCAGGACTTGAAGATTTGAATTTTCAGGAGAGACTGAATAGACTGGGACTTTTTTTCCCTGGAGCATCAGAGGCTAAGGGGTAACCTTATAGTGATTTATAAAATCATGAGGGGCATTGGTAGGGTGAATAGCCAAGATCTATTTCTGAGGGTGGGGGAATCCAAAATAGGAAGACCAGTTTGAGGTCAGAGAGGAACAATTTAAAAAGGACCTAAAGGTTGACCTCTTCATGCAGAGGGTGCAATACGTATGGACCGAGTTGCCAGAAGAAGTGGTGGAGGTGGGTACAATTACACAATTCAAAAGGGTTTCGAGTGATTTGGGTCAAATGTTGGCAAATGGGATGAGACCTATTTGGGATATCTGGTCGGCACAGACAAGTTGAACTGGTCTGTTTCTGTGCTGTATGATTCTAAAAAAGAGCTATGTATGTGTAGAACATTCAAAAGATCTAAACATAAACATAAAGGTAAAGTTTCAATCTGTTACCCAACACTATGCTGTTCGGGTATTCTATTTCAACTTCAAAATTCTTAGGACTGTGGGGTTAGTTTTAGATTCCTTTCCAAATTTGCTGATATGAACATTTCTCAGATCTGATCTATTTCTTCAATTCTAACAACCTGAAATTCTCTTGGCTTGGAAGTTCCACAAACTTGGCTATGATGGCTGGTACACCTGAAGTAAAGTCTTTATTTGCCGCCTGGGGAAACTCATCTCACTTTTCTGAATTGAACTCCTGAGTCTTCTGAACTGATACTTTGAATCTTCTGTTCTGAAGTCAAGATTAAATTAATGGCATTCAAGTCTATTAACTCAGTAATAGACTAGAATGACAGGGGTTTTCTCAGGCACCTGACTGCAGTCACATACTTTTTCAGAATTGATGCACTTAAGTCACTATACAAAATAACATTCTGACCTGTTTTTAAACAAAAGCCTTCACAGAACTAATCCACAACCATCTGCCTCTATTTTAAAATCTACACATTGGACACCTTTCACAACAGTGACAGGCGTTATTTCTGACATAATCAAAAAATATTGGTTGGTGTGGATGCATTTCTCAATGATGGGACATGAAATGCCAAAGTCTATCCAGTTATGAAAAAAAGTTACTTCCGTGGTGTGCCAGTTCTTTTCTCAAATTCTGTAATGAAGGTCCAATCAACTTTTATTTTAATATTTTTGCCTGTACTTGAAAGCACAGTTACTTTTGCCTAGTGTCAGCTTTAAACATTTCCCATGAGAGAAATTTCACAAGCTCTCCCCTGATTCTGGGTGGCACAGTGGTTAGCACTGCTGCCTCATAGCGCCTGAGATCCGGGTTCATTTCCTGACTCAGGCGACTGACTGTGTGGAGTTTGCATGTTCTCCCCGTGTCTGCATGGGTTTCCCCCCGGGTGCTCCGGTTTCTTCCCACAGTCCAAAGATGTGCGGGTCAGGTGAATTGGCCATGCTAAATTGCCCGTAGTGTTAGGTAAGGGGTAAATGTAGGGGTATGGGTGGGTTGCGCTTCGGCGGGTCAGTGTGGACTTGGGCCGAAGGGCTTGTTTCCACACTGTAAGTAATCTAATCTACCTCAACCAGGTAAATCAAATTTACAAAATCAAAATACATGAAATCCACATGTTTAAAAAAAAGTGCTACAGACTGGAAGTAATCAAGTTCAACAGCCCATCAAAAATTCACTTCGAGCCATGCAGCACAGAAACAGACCCATTGGTGTAACTCATCTGCGCTGACAAGAGATCCCAATCTGACCAAGTCCCATTTGCCAGCATTTGGCCTATATCTCTTTAAATGCTTCTTAATCAAATCCTCATCCATCTCCCTGTTAAATGATGTAGTTGTACCTACCTCTGCCACTTCCTCTGGCAGCTCATTGCACACACGCACCAACCACCCTCTGTGTGAAAAAAGTTGCCCCTCAGGTCCCTTTTAAATCTTTCCCCTTTCATCTTAAATTTGTGCCCTCTAGTTTTTTGTAATTTCTGTATGCTTTATTGTTAAAGAACATCTGCAACATTGTGTGAATATGTTTGTGAGTAACTACCGCAGTAACAGCTACAAAAATAAACATATGATTTACCAAGCTAGATTTCTTTTTGGGATCTGACTTATCCAGTGTCAACATCAGCTGGGATCATAACAGCTGATTATCAGTTGCATGAGATCCAAATGGAGGTGAAACACCTTGATGAAAATTCCTTCCAAGAATTGAGAATTAATATGCAAATTGTTTTAAAAACCTGAAGTAAAAGATATTGTAATGCCAGGTTAAGAAGCAAGGCAGAATCTTTAATAGAAATTAATTTATTGTAGGTCTATCAAGACACAATTGATTCACAAACTAAAATGGTCATTTTAACTGGTTTGTAGTTTTATCCAGTTTGTATGCCAAAGAATGATAAACTGTTTCATGAAAAAGGTATTCCATTAAGAACACAGCAGGGAAATAGTTTCATATTCACAAGTGAATACCATATTATTGAATCAGTTTTGGACTAAGTCTCTTGCTGATTACACATTAAGGACTGGGTTCAGACTAATCAACTCATTTTAAATTAGGACCTTTCTCCTTGCACAATGAGGACACATGCATTACCGATTTACTAAGAAGAATTTGAAAACTGTTCCTTGAGGTAAAACAACAGTCTACTAATGCACATCGTGCTCACATTTTGTATCCTATTAAAAGTAAAAAAAAGTTGAAAAAATTCAGTTAGATCATTTTTGTATTTACATTAAAGAACAGAAACAAAATGTTTCTATGCTTTATCATTACATCAAGCTTTCCAATGATGAGATGAACTATGCATGTTTTGTTTTGACCTGCGTGTTTAATTATTTACAGCTGCTAAGGGGATTTTCACCCTATCTGCCAAAATCCTGTTGACTGTATAATTTAAAAAAAAATCTATCACAGCTACAAACAATTTTTAAAATTCGTTGGGGTGAACATGTGTGCATTTATTTTTCCAAGGCTAAGGTATTCCTGTCTTTCATATATCTTACCCATATCAGCATTACTATGATTATCTGTTACACTAGATAGGAAATGAAGACTGATGGATATCTTTAATCCTTATGCAAAGCATCGATTTTCAGTGCAAATAAACAGTAGAAAGGAAGGGAGCATACCTGGTCAAAAATTTTGGGCTCTTAAAGGGACATTGTTAATGAACCACTTGCTAAAAGTAAATGTTATTTTGGAACAGAAAGTATAACGAAGGGAAAAAAAAACGAATAACTGGTTTTGGCATTTGCGATATTTATTAAAGAGGATTGCGCAGCTGTATTTTCTTAGTCTCGCAAATTTTCTTTCACGTCGTGTTCTTAGGGTGTTGAACAAGGTGGTCAAAAGGTAATACGAGAAAACCTAATGTAATTGCCTCGCTAGCATTCAGTGGATGATCAATCCTGGGGATTTGAGAGTGGACGCTTCCAAATAATGACTACTTTAAAAATTACATGCTGTTTAAATAAGGCCTAAGATATCGTTATTTCAGATAAAATAAAGTGGTTGCCCTCTACCTTCGTGGGGAGAGGGGGCTAGAATGTTCATTGTTAAATTTACATGAAAAGCTCAGTTGGTACAATTCAATGCCTTAACTCTGCCCCTTTTTCAGTTCTGCACCGTGAATTGCAGAGCATGTTTATTTTAAAAAAAATGAGTGGGCACATATGATTGGCGAAATGATACCATCCGTCGATAGAATGCTTAAGTCTGTTGAGCCAAGATCCTTTGAAATGGATTTTCTATATTGTTACATAGTTGGGAGCAGAGAAACAAACAGTTCACCTATTAGCCCCTTTAAAAATAATATAACGCTGTATGGTAGTCGCACGTTTTTAACCTTGTAAAAAATATTTGTTTTGCAATGATGAATCGTTTTCAGGGTCCAAATACCAGTTGCACTCCTCAGCTGCTTAAATACTGCAGTTTTGATATTTAAACAATTTTCCCTTTTGTCAGCTTTTAGCGTTAGGTACTTGCATTAAAAAAAACTCCAGTGAAGTTGTGTTTACCCTGGTAAAAATATCGAGTTCCCCCCCTCCTCCTCCCCTCCCGGGAATGGAATCTGAGAGCGACACGGATCATTTCTTCTTTTTATGCAAGTCGCGGTGGGGGAAGGGTGTATTGTGAGATTTAAGTTCGACTTTAGAATAAACGACGAAACTTTTAATTTATTCATTTAAAATAATTCTGAAAAAATGTAACATACAACTTAGTAACAGTGTTCATGGAATTGTATTACGTTGAAAGGCAATTAGATATATTTTACATTTTTTTTCCAATTGACTTTCTTTCAGTTCACTTTTAAATTACCTACAGCCATTACAAGTTCGAGTTAAATTAAACAGTAACCAAGTAGTTATTTATTTTATAGTGCTGACGTAGCTTTCGAACTTGATGGCCCACATCCATATTAATAATTAAACCATAGTGGAAAAACAAGCAGCACCTCCCTCACCTCGGGGCACGCACCATCGGGTAACTACTTTCATGAAAAGTAAATAGAAGCGTTCGTTGGGAGGGAGCTTATCGTTTATGATTGAAGTTTACACGCACAAAATTGCACAACAGGAAACTAACACTAGGTTGGTTACGTGGGTGGAAATTGCATAATTGGCTAGATATTTAGCTGGTATTTTAACCTATGAAATTATTTTATACTTTTCTGACGTTATGATGACTCGATTTTACAATTTTCCCATCAAGCCTCGCTGAAACCGCTCTTAAATCCGGACCAGTTTTACTTCCAAATTGCTGTGATTGTCGTATTAAAAACAGAACCTTTACATTAGCATGGCGTCGGTTTTAAATGTACACGCACTTGGTATCGAGTAGATTCCTACCAATAAAATGGGAGTCTACAAAATAGTCGAGCTGCTTCAGTGCAGAATTAGCAGCGCGACTGAAATGTATGCTCACTTAGAGTGACTTGGTGCAAAACGCTGGGGAGTTGCGACATTCTGAAGGGAACTGAAATAGAACATGCCCTGACGTCATGGGGCGGGACTCGAGCTGCAGTTGGGGGGCGGGGGAAAACCTAGACTGATTTAACATACTGTATAAAATGCTTACTTAATTAAGTAACTACTTTCTATTGTCAAGTGTTGAGGTTTTAAGATGGTTAAAGGAATTCCTATTATCGTAGTTTTGTTTCTCGTCATTGTAACTGGGTGAAGTACTAAAAAGCTAGTTATTCAGCAATGTTATTTCATTTCTATTTGGCTCTGACTGGTGTATTGGAATTTCGTTGTTTAAATTTAGTCTGGAATTTTACTTTTATATACCAATGCACTGGTAACTAATTTTGTTTTTGAGCTTAACTTTCATCGTTAACATTTAGAATTGCCATAGACCTATCCTAATGAGTATTCCCGCAATGTATTCTGGTAAACGAATTGTTACATTTTTTGGGGTCAGGAACCAGAAAAGTTTCTGTCCAAATACGACTGTAACGTGTATAAAATTGCTTGGTGTTTTCGAGTAAATCATGTGTACGATGATCCGACTTCTCTTATGGAGAGGGGGAGTGAGACTGGGCTGTGTGCTCCTCAGAAATGCCTTTGGTTTGCTTGCTGGATAGGGTCAAACTCCACTGTTTGTTTCTTCATATACTACTGCACATAACCGATCTCTTTTGATCATATATGCATATAAAAATAGTTTTAAGAATAAAGTATAAAAAAGATATAATCTGCCTCGACCAGCCATATGCTTCGACCGGTGGGGGAGGGGGGAAGAGAGTGAGGCTGCGCTTGCGCGTTCGCTGCCTTGTGGCTGCAGAGCGGCGGCTGACGTCACGTGGTGCTCGGAGGAGCTGGGTGGCGCGGCCGGGAGGAGAGGAGAAAGCAGACAGAAGAGCAGGAGAAAGGCAAAGAAAGCGAGGGAGCCTAGGCCTGGCCACAATACCATACGCAAGGGCCACCGCGGAGAGACCCAGAAAACACTCAAATCTAAACATCTTCCGCATCATGTCCGCTGCACAGGTGTCTTCGTCCCGGAGACAGTCGTGTTATCTCTGCGATCTGCCTCGCATGCCGTGGGCCATGATCTGGGATTTCACCGAGCCCGTCTGTCGTGGCTGCGTCAATTACGAGGGGGCCGATCGCATCGAGTTTGTTATCGAGACGGCGCGCCAACTGAAGCGGGCTCACGGTTTCCAGGAGGGCCGCTCTCCGGGGCCGCCTCCTGTCAAAGTGCAGTCCTTGGGTGGCAGCAAAGAGGCGGCTCAGCAGCTCAACCACGTCGACGGCTCGTCCAAGGGGCCCCAGCCGCCCCTCGATCGCTATTCCCTGAGTGAGAGACCCCGCTTCGAGTACCCGAGCCTCGCCCATGCTGGCAGGCTTCCCAATGGCCTGAATGGACCCAATGGCTTCCCCAAACCCGAGGACATTCCGCCAGAACTCAACCGCCAGAGCCCCAATTCATCTCGAAGAAACCATGGCATCGTGCCCCCGAGCCCAGTCACGGTGCCGCCCAATTTGTTGCCACAGACCACTTTAAACGGTCCGTCCGCAGCCCTGGGCCCACACGGGCTGCTCGGTCGGCCGTCTCCTTCTGGCAGCCTGGCTGGCACATCGGTGACGGTCAGCAGCCAGGTCCTGAGCGATGTAAACAAACGGCCGGGCTCGGTGTCCAGCAGTGACCAAGAGAGGGAACTCAAGGAGAAACAGAGAAATGCCGAGACCCTGGCCGAGCTCGGCGAGAGCTTGAGAAACCGCTCCGAGGACTGGGTCAACAAGCCCAAGATCGTGCGGGAGACGCTGCTCACCCTGTCCAACTGCAACCCCTTCGATGTGCGCTTTAAGAAGGATCACTCCCTACTGGGCCGGGTGTTCGCCTTCGACGCCGTCTCTAAGCCCGGGATGGACTTCGAGTTGAAGATTTTTATTGAGTATCCGAGCGGTTCGGCCAATGTCTTCTCCAGCGCCTCGGGAGTTGCCAAGCAGATGTACCAGGACTGCATGAAGGATTTCAGCAGAGGCCTATCGTCTGGCTTCAAGTACTTAGAGTATGAGAAGAAACATGGCTCGGGAGACTGGCGCTTGCTGGGTGACCTGCTGCCCGAATCAGTGCGTTTCTTTAAGGAGGTGGTGGGGGCCGACATGCTGCCGCAGCCCCATATAGACGCCAATTGCCCCATCTTACCCACAGCCTTGTGCAATATACCCCGGCCCCCGCCCAACACCTCAAGAACTGGGATGCGCAAACGGAAAGCGTCTCCTGAACCCGATTCTGAAACGAGCAGCGTAAAGCTGGAAGAGCGGCAGCAGCAGTGGCTGTCCAACCAAAATGAAGCCTTAAAGCTTACGATGGCGGCATCGGGCAGTTTTGGCTCAGGCAGTGTGGCGCACGGGGGTTCCGCTCTGCCACCCAATCGGACCACCCCTCCCGAATGCAGCGCCCAAAATGGCCAGTCGCCCATGGCTGCCCTCATGTCCGTGGCTGACACCCTTGGAAATGCCCACTCTCCAAAGGACAGCAGCAATTCGGTACATTCGACCACGAGTACCAGCACTAGGAGGAACAGCAACAGTCCAGTGTCCCCTGCCTCGGGAGGTGGCCAGCGTCGGATGGTTTCCAGAAACGGGGATGCTGCTCTGTCCGTTGCGCCACCTAACAGCCATCCCAACCCCAGCATTGACCCCGTTCATCCCCCAAACATTCCAGACTCACCGATGGCCAACAACGGGCCCCTGTGCTGCACCATTTGTCATGAACGTTTGGAGGATACTCACTTTGTGCAATGCCCATCGGTGCCCAATCATAAATTCTGTTTCCCATGTTCTCGGGAAAGCATCAAGGCGCAAGGGGCGAATGGAGAAGTTTATTGCCCCAGTGGAGAAAAATGCCCTTTAGTAGGTTCAAATGTCCCTTGGGCATTCATGCAAGGAGAGATTGCTACAATCTTAGCAGGGGACGTTAAGGTCAAAAAAGAAAGAGACCCATAATTTCTTAACTTCAGTAATTGAAGTAAAATGTGAATAAGAACTAAAAAAAGTTAGTCTTATGTATAGACATTTTTCATTTCCGTCGTATGTTTCTATATTTTGAAACAAGGTATGTACTCTTCTTCATTTGAAGGATGAACCTGTTTTTGTTTAAAGAATATCAGATATTATTGCTTAATACTGTTTTCACTTATGGCAGTGTGTTGGCTAGGTACAGAGCATAGCACTTAGCAATTAACGCTGCTGGTGTGTTTTTGTAAATGTATGCACTTCGCTGAATTGCCAAGGCCAGTGTTGACGTCTGCAGAAATGCAAACAAATTGTTACAAAGAATGGTTACAGTTAGCTATGTTACAAGCCCTGGAGGTAATCTCCTACAAAGTGACTTTTTTTTAAAAGGTGAGGGGTTCTTTTTATTAGTTTCCAAGGGCAAAATATTTCATTTTATGATCCAGTGACCTGAATTTTTTTATAATGTGTTATTTTGCTTTATGGATGCACGAATGCTTTAAATAGTAGAGCAAAATGCTGTACTGTATATGACAAAACTGCTCTGTTTGTTCTTTATACATTTCTGTAGTAACAGAAGACTGTAATGTGCCTTGGAACTGAATAAATTGTAATAAATTCGATGAATAAGCTCCCTGACTAGTCAATTTCTTTACAGATCGTAAGAAATGTGAACAAATTGGATGTGGATACTTAAGAGAAAATGGTTGCTTTATCTTCAAAGCTACATTAATCTTTGTCAGAGATTCATTTTTATTATTAAATAAATACTATCTCTGCAATAGTTACTTGGCAAAGAGCCCACATGTTTTGAAATCACCTGAATGCTTATCTTCAAAAATAAACTGCTGATTCAGGCTTTTCCATTCATTTTTTAAAAATCTTTACCAAATCCTGATGAGTCCCACTGAAACAAAATATGAAATCATTGTTCTGAGGTTAAAGGCACTTTAAAGTGTTTGAATGTTACTGTGTGAAATAATAATAATTAACTGTAGTGGTCCTGCTAATTTTAACAAGTTTGAACACAGATGGTAGACCAAAAAATCATCTGTTTGTTCTGATAAAGTAGGGGTAGTGGTACCAGGGAACTGTATTCTGTGCAACATATTCCTGGACTGAATTAAATTAGTTTTAAATTTTAGTTCTTCAAATCATATGCACTTTAAAGCAGTATGTTCAATATTTATCATTAATGTTCAAAATATTTTTGAGAAATAGTATTTTGTTGCCTTTTGAAAGTTTTTTTTGTGTTACATGTTAGCAACAGTTGCACTGTTGGTAGTTTGGCCTAATGGATAACCATCATGAGTTGTGCTTCCACAGTATTTAAAAAAAACCTTGATGCAGTGGATACTGCAACTGGACTGCTACAGTTAATCATTTCTTAGTGTGCACAGTTGAGCAATGCATTTTCCCTGAGCATTGAAATCATTTGAAGTAATAATTTCTGGCTATTAAAATATTAACAAAGTAAATGAAGAACTTTGTGTGAACTTTGACTTAATTAACTGGAAATCTAGTGGGACACTTATGTTTGCATCAAATCTTTACAGCATATTCCGAAGTCAGGTGTGTATATATCACTTTAAATGAGAAGAGAATATGTAATGAGAACCGAAATATATTGTTGGATTTTTAAAAAAAAAATCAAGCTCACTACAAATGTTTTATCCATAAATTATCAGACCACCTGGACTTTAACATGGCAATTTCACAGTGGTATTAATAGTCCATGACTTTAATGTTGCTGCTAAGTGGCATATATTATGTAAGTGATTAACAGCACAAAATCAAGTTCCTTAATTTGATAGCTGATGTGATTTTCAAAGAATAATTGAACCTTATTTGATCTTTTATCAATCGGTTGTGCTTTCAAGTTCCAGACTATTTTGTTTATACAGCTGTTCTTCATCTGTTGATTTTGATTCTGAAAGTACAAAGTCGAATTTATTTTTATATTTTAATTACAAGGATTTTAAACAGCTATTGTTGATGTTCGGGAAAGCATTTTGCTCATAACCTTGATCTTGGCCTTCATGCAAAATTACATGTTCTCAAACATGATCGAGGTAATAAGTTGTTGTAAACTTCTAAACAACCATGTGCCTAAATAATTTATCAATTGATGGCCATTTTTATACTGGTTTTCCACATTTCCTGAGAATTGTTAGTTGATCAGATACATCCAGAATGGGTGACACCTGTCTGTTTTCATCATTGCCAGTGCTAAATCTGAACCTTTATCTTTGATATATAGAAGATCGTTTGAAATTGGTCTTTCCAGTTTTCTAATGTCTTGACTGCACATCTAGTTGAGCGTGTTCTGGATTAAACTGATGTTTGCAGTTTTAGATAATAATTCCAAGTTGAAATGATACATTAATTTTTTGTTTTAATTTAAGGAATATTTTGTGTAGATCTGTGTTTAATCATTTGCCATCGATTTCACATTTATCATTGTAGATTGCAATTTCCGTTGTATTTCAAATAAGTCTCGTACAACAAGGGAAAAAACACACATTACACAGCATAAACTGAGCAATGAAGTTTCCAACAAATAATGTCAGAGTAATAAAATCACTAAAAAAAACTGTGGAAGATGAAGATCTATAGAAAGGTATAGGGTCTGATAGCAAATTACATAATGGAGTACTGAGTGAAAATTTTGGTTGTTTATTTGTGCAATATAATTTGTATATTTTAATGTACTATGGTGCTATGTGCAAGAGTAAAACTATTCTCAATGTTTGAAAAAGAATGAAAGAAATAGGCCAATTCTCAGCAAATAGGGTTGCTGGGAAAAGTTGAAGACAAAATCAACAGTGAACGTGGAATTATGGTGCAATAAGGAAACCAGAATATGTTTAAGTATTACCTTGTAGAGGTTGTTTTAAAAAATCATGTTTTTCATACTAGTCCGATGGAGGGCAACATTTTCAGATCTGAATTATTTCTGGGTCTGGCCCAATGCTTTTAGGAGTAGAAAATAACGGGTAAGGTTTTAAATATTGCAAAGACGGATGTTGTGACAACCACACTAGACGTTGTTCATCATTATAAAATACAGGAAGTTAAATTGAATTAAGCTCCGGTTCTAAATCGATGTAAGATGATCATCAAAACTCAAAAGTTCACATAGAGAATACTGTGTAATACTTGCGTTCATTACAACATAAGATGGATCAGTTGATTAGAAATGTTAATTTCTCTTGAAACTAACATGTAACGTATAAAGGTAAACATATATTGAGTACAAAGAGGCAACGACATATGTCTGCGGTTCCTTAATGGAACATGTGAGTGTATCATTTATTCTTTATATGTCAGAAATCCACATTCAACACAGTCTTTTAGGAAGTTTGTACTTTTCAGACTTGATCAACACTAATGCTCAAGAGTCATGAGAAGATTACCTAGCTGCTCTCTTGTATGTATACCCAAATTCAAAGTTTCAACTTTGCTTTATGGCCTTAAAAGAACTCTTGACTTGTTTTGACATCTAATGAAATCATTTTGTGAACAAGCTAGATGTGCTGTGGTTGCTGATAGTTCTTATTTACACTTGAAATTACTTAGTTGGAATTGCCCAGAAACAAATTATTCAAAAACAATAGAACACATCGGAGAAAAGGTTCAGCTCGTGTTCCATTTGAAAATTCAACAATTACCCCTGTTGTCAGTTGTTCACTTCAATGAAATTAAACGCATGTGTTTGGCATGTTGAAAAATTGCTTAGTCTGAGTAATAGTTGCTACTTGAATACTGCGTGTCTTGAAGTGAAATTTTCTGCAGTCCAATAAGTTAAATATGATCATATAAATGTGCAGAATATTCCTATTTGTCTATGTTTTGCATTGCTAAGTTATCATTCTGTAGTAATTCTCATGTATGTTCCCTTTCTTACTGTAGAATTCCTAATTTTAACACAGCTCAACGTACAGCTTTATAGAACATAGTTTAAATATTTGTATCATGCATGCCATTGGTGGAACTGGAACACAAACAGTTTTATAAAACTGTTCAGAAAGCAAATGCAAAAGAAGATTGATGTCCCTATAAGGGGCCCCCTTTTTAATATAAAATACCAGCTAATTTATGTATTTAATACCTTTGGCTCTTGAACAATTTCCTTATAGAAATCCCTCTGTAAAAGACTGTTTGTAGTTCCAAGCTAACTAAGTTTGTAATGCACTTGTTGATGTCGTAGTATCTTGAGGCAGTGTTTGCCAAGCAGAATGGATAGAGGTAGGTGTACTTGTGATTAATTTAATTATTGAACTTTGTAGTTCAGAGTTTTTAAGCAAGGGACTTTTAAAAAGTAGTAAATTAAACAAACTGCTGAATAAAGAATTCTCCTAATGACAGCTTTTCCTTTAATTCTGTTACTTCTGCTACTCGGTGTACATGTTACAAATGTAAAGTCCTTGTGTCTGTAACTTTAAATAAATGTACCTCAGAAATTGTGTTCTGGATTTTTTTTTATATAAATGATGCTCAGTTAGCAAACAATAGTGAAGAACTCCTTCCCTCTGGGACGAACACTGAAATCTTCAATCTAAGTGTTTAACATTCTAATTGTTGATATACCTTGCTACTTTAATGCAAGTACTTTGGCTAATCTTTGTAATATTAATGATTTGGTTCATTCAAAATGATAGTCTGAAATATCTTGGATTAATGCACACTTTCTCCAAGTGAAATAATTTGTCACTTTTTATATTTTAAACATAACTGAAATTCACCCGTACACTTATTTATCCTATTATTTGTTTTGATTTCATGGTGCCTCTTTATTGTGGGTGGCTTGACTAAGTAAGAGACACCTGCTGATGAAGTTCCATTTCTGCCAAAGGCTTTTTGGTGCCCTTTTGTAAGCATTTTTCTACATTGTCTCAATCAGCAGGGCTACATTTTCACTGCTTAGATCTGTTTCACAGTTCAGGTATAAATGACCACTTGCTTTTTCAAATACTTGGTAAGACGCTAGTGAAACTAGCTAACTGAAGAGCAGTCAGATAGGCACCTTGATGTAAGACATTCCTTTTAACTCCTTAACTGAGAATAATGCATGAAGTGAAGAAAAGGGGAGACACTTAATGATGTAGATTAGAATTTTGCATGACTTATAACTTATGACTTTTATCACAGTCTAAGGATACAAGGTAGACCACTTTGGATTGTGCTTAAAAAAAATCACCTAGAGTGGTGAGCCTGTGGAAATCTCTGCCCCAGAAAGCAGTTGAGTCTAAAAAAAAATAACGTTTTCAAGAAAAATTCAGATATAGTTCTTTTCCTTTTTAGATATAATATTTCAGGTTAAAAGGATCAATAGGTGTGAGGTGAAAGGTGGGAGCAGGCTTGAAGGATTGAAAGCAAAACTTCTATTTTCTATGTTTTTATTTAGGAAGTTCTAGTGCAATTGCAGTAATGAAGTAAATCCTGATGTAATGTTGATGAATTTAATTGAAGAATGTATGCTTGCCAAATGCACAACATAATTCCATGATCAAATTATCTGCCAGAGAATGCTAGCTACAAAGATTTAAAATGTGACGAAGTTGTCAAATTTATTTGTCATATTTCATAAAATTAGCATCTTTTAACGAAATATTGCAATCAAGAAGTCATTTGGTGTACACAAGCTGCTTCAGCTTGTTCATTTGTTTATAATTTTACATCTACTATTGCAATGCAGAGCTTTTTTTAAAATAAATGAGTTCCTGAAGTCATGTTGTCAAATGTTTCACAATGTTCGTTTGAGAATTCTCAATGAAGTTCATTGACTCAATTCCCTGCAATGCGTAGTCCATTCAACAACATATATCCTTATATTTTTGTAGGATTCTAAAAGGCAATATTGAAATAGTGTGCTTTCTCAGGCATTCTACATTTAAAAATCATAGATACCAACACTATACAATTGTTTTGCGTGGGTAATCTACTTGTAAGATGAATAGTTTCACCACTGGGGGACATTGTTGTTTCACCTTCATGTAATGCATTCTGGGAAAAATAATTAATTGTAACCAGCTTGTGTCCTGTAGCTGTGCTATAAAAGTTTCCAGAGACTTTGGCTCATAAACAAAACACATATTTACTTCTTTATGAGCCAGAATTCTCTGGGAAGTTTTATAGCAATGCTACAGGACACAAGCAAGCTGGATTGCAACCAACCCAGAATGCTTTGCATGAACAAGAAATTATGATCTCTTCCTGGTAGTGAAAAAAAAGTGTGTATTAAAATAGTAAGTTCAGATGATAGAGATTTGTTAAATTATGCATGACTATCCTTTTTTAGGAAAAGGCATAAACAGAAATTGCTGGAGAATTTCAGTAGGTCTGGATTTTGTCCAACAATTTTATTTTTATTCAGATCTTTGGCATCCACAGTTCTTTGTTTTCTTTTTTTAAAAACATGCTCATTAAAGGTTTACATAAGCACAATATATCGAAATACATGTTATGTTTTAAATGGCTTATTGATTTCGAAGGAGAGAGATTTTGATTCTCCTGCTCTAATAACTGAACTCCAGCAAAGTATAATCAGTAATATTTTTAACATTTCTTGTACTATGCTGATTCCTATATCATGTGCTGCCTTTTAAATAATCTTTAATTTTTTTTTCTGTTAGCTACTGTGAGAGTAAACCTTCAGTATAGAAAGCTGGATTTTGCTTTGGTTTTGTGAATCATTGATCAGTACACACTAAGTTTCAAAGAGGAAGATTTTAATATATCAATTTTTTTTGCTACTTTGCAAAAATGCTTTAGCTTGACTCTGGATTTGCTTTGTCAATTTGCATTGTATTTTGTATGACCTACATTGAGCCATGAAATGCAAGGTTTTACAATTAAATAGGATGTTACTGGAAGTAATTATATGGGGGAAAATGCATTTAAGTTTGACTTAATCACAACTAGCAATGTAAAGCAGCTCAATACGTTGGTAAAGGCATAGGATAGGAGAAAGAAGTGGTTAGTTTCTATCACCAAAGCTTTTGCAGGAAAAACACTTCAGTAATCACAGGTATTTGAAAATGTGGAAGATATTTTAGTTCTTATCCATTGCTGTAGTATAAAACAAACATTTGTAAAGGGAGAAGGTACAATGTACATATGGTTAAATCAGTCTTGATTTGATATGAAAATGTGTTGCATTCAGTACCTAATTATGTACGGCACTAAGGAAATTGATTTTCCCACCATAGATACTCCTTTTTGGACTACCATTGGGTTACTGAAGTTACTGAACAACAGGCAGAGGGTGGTGAAAGTATAGAATGAGTTGCTAGAGGAAGTGGTAGAGGCTGGCATAATTACAACTTTTAAAAGGCATCTGGATGGATATATGAATTGGAAAGATTAGAGCAAATTGGACTAGATTAATTTGGAATATCTGGTCGGCATGGATAAGTTGAACCGAGGGGGTCTGTTTCAATGCTGTGCAGTTCTATGATTCTGATGATTGTACATTTTCTGTTTATGTGCACTGAACTAGATGTAAAAGAAGAGGTTCTGTGCAGAAGAAAATAGTTTATGAATAGAATTATTTAGACACTTAGCAAACCTTTTGAAGCAAAAAAGTTTTCAAGAACTGGAGTTTAATAGATAAGTTATCTTGACAGCAGCTGTAATGCTTGTGATATGCAGGCTAGACTTACAGACATGCCAACAAAGTGTTATTTTGATGTGGCCAACACATATTGACTGCTCCCTGATTTAAAAAGAATTTAATTTGTTTTTTTTAAACTAATGCTTAGTCCAAAATCTGGAATACATTAACAGTATTGAACACAGTCTTGGATGGAATTTGACACATTCTGATTTGGCAGGTATTCAAGTGAAGTTACTTGATTCATTTTTAAGGTGTTACTTTTTAAATGTGAGATTTTAACATAAAATAACACATATTGTACAAATTTTATAGATGCTGGTCATCTTAATACTGGTCTTTAGTTTCTTTGTTCATTGATAGTTGTCCTGTACGCTGTTTTACGTTTGTTAAAGGAATTTATAAAACAAAATAAAATTCAGCAGGAATGTAGTTCCTGTACACTCTAAGGTGTTTCTATCTTTCAAAATATGCACACATTCTTCTGCAAAGCATACTTTATGATTCAAATTCTCTAACTATTGTAAGTTTCCTTTCTTGTATAGATTGTGCAACTTGTGACTTGGGAATGGCTGAGCTTTGGTAGATCAGGAAATAGACTACAAAGAAGTCTCGAGGCTCTATTTATTTGCATTTGGTTTCTTGCCAATCTGGAACTTTGTTTTGATGCTACAAGTTCAACTTGATAATATTGTTGTCAATAACGAAAGTGTTTTTGCCATGAGTTGAATGGCATTTTAAGCACAGACCTATCCTGAAATTGCTGGCTGTTTTTACTTTGTAGTGTAAATGTATGAAGAAGCCCCAAATATTTAATGGAAACAGCCCAACAGAGTAAAACATTCCATTTTCAAATTTATACGAAGTGAACATTATGGAAGATGTGAGAAATTGATACTCGAGTATCTAATGTCCGAACAAACAAAAGTGCTCTTGGCACTCTTTCAGAAAGGGTTCCCATTTAACTAATGACATCTACAATAAAAATGGCCAGTGAAGAATCTTGCTTGAAAATAAAATTAATATTCATGTATTCCTACATCACATTGTTTCTGGTTGAGAACTTGTTCTCCTGGTATCCAGTGTCACTTCATATCCATCAGTTACTAAGTGCAGAAGACTTATTTTCCTTTTATAGGTTCTTCCAAGTTTGTAAAATATCTAATCTTATATGTACTCAATGGATTTATTGAGATCCTTGTGACAGCTGTATGCAGCCATCCTGTTGTAATCCCTGCTGTGAATAAGATTCACTTCTTGCAGTGGACTCTATCTCTACATTATGGAGCATTTAAGAATAAGGAAACTCTGGAAGTAAGCCAGTTTATTTCTGGTTTGCTAACTGTCTCCATCTGTGTGTCTAGCTTTATTGAAGCCTTTGGCAGACTTTACAAGGTGGCATATCTGGATCAATCGTATACTGTGCATTGAAAATTTGAATCATTTTGATATTTTCAGTAGTAAAATTAGTTGTATCATAGGTATCCTAATACTTATTTATGCTGTACCAATGTTTACTATCAAATAATCTCAAGGATCTAATTGCAATATGGAATAAAGAGAAGCATTCTAGAGTAAGCAGGGTTTTAATGAGCGAGACCTTGCACTAATAGATTTTTTTTGCCTGAATTAAACTTAGTTAGAATAGGTTGCTTTCTACTTCTAATTTGACTTAATTTCAAGTTGAGTATTTAGACAAATATTTCCAAAATATTTTGACAATTTTTGAACTTGCCTTTCTAATCTGTGGAATGCTGAAAACTGGAGTGGGACTTTTTGTAGTTTTTCTTTTGACCAGATGATGAAATGGTGCTCAGACATGAAGGTGTTTTCAAATGTGCTCTCATTTCAGTTGTTAGCTAGTCCTTTTTTGCATTTATAGGCTGATTAAAACACATTTAGTGTTTCTACAATTTGTGAAATATTTACTTAGTGTTTGTATATAATGTTTTTATTTTTCAATGCTGTCTCTTGTTCTGTTGCTGAATAAGTATTTTTATATGGATAGGCCTAAGTGTATATGCAGATATATTCGTGGATCTTGGTGCAAGTTATCCATACTAATGGAAATCCTTCTATTTGATTGAAGGACTGAGTGAACAATCAAGAATTGTGGACACACACAATTAACTGTGTTTGACTGGTCACGACTAGACTGTCATGTGATGTAGCCTTCATTCCCAGTGGTGTTTTTGAAGGAAAAGTTGTTATTGCTGCATGTTACATGTGCTACTGCAACTCAGAGAAACAGTCCTCTACTGCCATACAACTCCCTCCATTGCGCAAAAATGAATTGTTTCTCAATTCCTGCATTGTACAGTAATTTGAAAATATGCATACTGATCTATTCAAAGATTTTTTTTCTCGGGGCCGTTGCAATCAAGATTACCATTGATATAAGCCTGATCTCGTGTACTGTATGAATGATGTTGATAATAAGAATTCTAAATGATTTTAAGTATTTTGGTATTGCAGATAAATAGTTTCTAACTGGGGCCTAGAAATTTCCAGTGAAAATTGCACATTTTACTTCAATTTAAAAGAACACTTCCATTTGATAGTTGCTTGATTTGAAGCTCTCAACCTTTTGTTACATTTTGGCAGGTAGTTTCACTGCTGCAAAATAATTTCTGAAAATACATCTGAATGTTTGAATTTACATAAATCTTGAGCATTGATAGTCATTTTAAAAACAAAATTACTTGGGGAAATCTTGCATTAATATAATTTTGGTCCTTTTTTGAACATTTATTTTTACTGAAATATTTATAAAGCAAGCACTTGGCATAATTTCTTCTGTGTTTGTACTTTTTTTATGACTGTGGTTTGAATCATTTCAAGGAATTGCATCTTCATGTCATGTAAAATGTGAATTGCTGTAAAATAGAAATAACAATCCCAATTAATTGTGGGGAAACAAAAGTGAAAAATTGTTAACTGCACAAACACTTTCCAAATAGAACTACTGTCTAATGTAAAGATGCATTTTATGTTTGAATTGTTCATTATTTATAATTCAAATTATTTATGAACCAAAATTATAGGGTCTATCCAAGTGCCACAAATCCAGTGATGAGAGTAGTTCACACCCATTTCAGAGCAGTATGGATTTGGTTATTTGCACAAGCAAAATAGAGAAAGCTGTTTATTTGAATTCAAAGTTGGCCTCAAGTTAAAACATTTAAAGTGGATGTGTTATCCAATTGAAAATATTATTCACAAATTATTTCATTGTTAATTGACTCTTCTGAGATTTGCAAGCCTGCATAGCGACAGGAGAGAAACCAAATAGCAACTCCTTTGTGACTGTTATGCTGCAAAGACTAATTCTGTCGTGGCTTTATTTTTAGCTACTCTATATTCTGGCAGCTGTTGTGCTTCTCATTTAAGTAGGCTTTTATTACTGTGGCATGTGAGTAGAATACTGCATAGTCTAAGAAATTGATTATTCTACAGAATGATGCAGTGAAGCTTTGAGTGCAGGATGGTTGAGTGTTGAATTTCAAAGATGGCTTTGCTGAATTGGCACACAGATTTAATGGCTGACCCTCCCCTGCTATTTTGTTTCTGTTGACACTAAATATATTGTTGTGGCAGTTGCAACTGGGTAGCTGGTTGACAGAAAGGAATACTGTTACATTTGTTCAAGAATTGAGTAATACTTGCAGTTGTACAACACTTTTTTGAATGCTCTCTTGCATTTATAAATACTGAACTAAACTTCAATCATCTTATGAGGATTGGTACTAGGTTTAAGTGGGCTATTGCGTATTATGGGAAATAATGGTAACGTGATAAAATAGTGATGATCTGCACTTGCTACTGTGCTCCTTAATGTTAGAACTGTGATTAACTAATTAATAAGATTATCATTTGTTCAATGAAAATAGTACATGAAAATGCATGGCCATGATTGTTTTTGCTGGATCTCAACTTGAGATAGAGCACCAGTTTAAAAATACCAGTGCATTTCTGCTGTATCATAGACCAGCTGGGAATCTAATCTGGGAAAGTGTGATTTAATTCCCTTGGGGCTAGTACATGGGAAACAGACTTCTTCAGAGCTTTCATTTCAAATGCCCTGTCTTAAAATTTTCTAAATTTAGCAGCTGCCATTGACTTGGCGTACTTTTGCAAAAATGATTTCTATAAATTAAATCACTTTTCATAATTTATTCATTTTAAAAAGGGAATTTAATGGCAAAAGGATCTGCATATCCTTTATTGTGGCCATTTCAGAATAGTCTGAGTTATTTAACTTTTTTCTAAGCATTATATTGATTTACATTGTTGTAGTTGTACACTGTTTTTTGAGTTTGCAGGAATACATACTGTCTGTTGCCATGCTTTTGAATCATCTTTCATGCATCAGAATTGTGTTACATAAAAACAAAGGAATCAGATGAAAAAACACTGTGGTAACTCAGTCCAGTATAATTGTTACGTTGGTTTGCATGGTCTGATCTTAAACTCTTTGCTTGAATAAAGTCTTAGTATGTTTTTTGGGCCTATGTTTAATTGTATAAGTTACCAATACAGCATTATTTAATCTAAATAACTTGCATTAATTTTGATCATGGTTTTTAAGAATGGAACAGCTAACACAGTTCACTGTTTATTATGGAGTAAATCATACTGCCGGAGTACATACCTGCTCAGTGAAACATGAAACTCTTTACATTGCAATCTGTGCCACTCAGCTGTCTTACTGATTGGGTACTCAGCATTGAAGTCCATATAAAGAAATGATGTTATGGTACTTGCCAATTAGTTATTCAATAAATACTGAAAAATTAGGCAATGCATTAAGGTAAAAGGGAATTTTTAATGGTGTGATAAGTAACAATCCCAAAAGTAATTTCAGTGATAATGAAAATTTATTGTTACAAATGAGTTTCATAATTTTCATGTTGAATATTTTTCAGCTTTGCTTATTTCCATCTCTCTCATTCCCCTCTTTATTTTGCTTTCTGTATGCAACTTAAATCCAAATTTTATTTCCTGACTTAATGAAAGTTTAACTCGCTCACAATCAATCCACTTCGACATTGTTAAAATCAGACCCCATCTTTCACTGGTGATTCTTCAGTCTTCTTGAAAAGCCTCACTTAAATTTTTTTTCTATGTACAAACAGTCAAGCAAAGAGCAAGAGTGGGCCACACAGTCCTTGTGGCCTGTTCGGCTATTTAGTAAGATCATGACTTTGTCTGATTTTAACCTCAACTGTCTTCTTGCTTATCTCTTATAATTTTCCATCCTTTTTGGTATTCAAGAATCTATCTACCTGTTTCTCAAAAATATTTAGAGATTCTGCATCCATTGCCTTTTGAGGAATGGAATTCCAAAGGCACTAAACCATCTGAGACAGAAAAACGCCCCTCCTCTCTGCCTAAATGGATATCCCCTACCCCAGTTCTAAATTCTACCATGAAAGGAAATATCCTTTCAACATCTGTGCAGTCAATCCCCTCAGGGTCTTATGTTTTTTTCAATCACGTCTGACTCTTCTATGTGGCACAGGATATGAATGAAGGAATGATTTTATTGTCACATGTATTTTACGGTACGAGATAGAAATAGTGGAAAGGAATCATTTGTTAATTGCTTTAAGAATAAGAGGAACATGAACAGGTATAGCTTAAGAGTGAAGTCCATCTACATTTGGAGCTGGCTCAACTGTCCCCACCACCACCTGCCACCATGTATCCCAGACCCAACTACACCTAGTCTGTCTGGCCTTTTCTTTCAGAAGGCAATCCACTAATTGGAGGTTTTACTCTAGTAAATCTTCTCTGAACTGCTTACTTACCTAACCCATTAGTATACTTAGATAAGTATGGTGACAGATCTGTACATTGTTGCCCAGATGCAGTGTCATCAATGCCTTGTATAACTGAAGCATAATTTCCTTATTCTTGCATTCAATTGTCCTTGCAATAAACCATAACATTATATTTCCGGATTACTTACTGCAGCTGCAAACCAACCTTCTTTGACTCATGCAGTAGGACATCCAGATTTCTCGGCATCTCAGAACTCTGAAATCTTTCACTGTTTAGATAATATGCTATTTTTAATTCTTTCTGCCAAAAATGGACAATTTCACACTGGTCCGCATTGTACTCGATTTGCCAAATCTTTGTCCATTCACTTTGTTGACTCCTCTATGACTTCTCAACTTACTTTCCTATCAGCAAATAGGAATGTCATCAGCAAATTTAGCTACTATACCCTCAGTCCTTTCTTCAAAATCATTTCTATAAATTGTAAAGAGTTGAGGACCCAGCACTGACTCCTGTGACACACCATTCGTGGCATCCTTGCCAGCTGGAAAAAGACTGTCTTACTCCTGCTCTTTACTTACAGTTAGCAAGTCAAGCTCCTATCCATACTTATATGATGCTCTGTAAATGTTGTTGCCTATACTATGAGCTTTTATTTTCTGTAATAACCTTTGTGACACCTTATCAATACCTTCTGAAAATATATTAATACAATACATCTGTTTGTTCCCCTTTATCCACAAGACGCTGGTTTGGCCACCTGTGGAATATTGCATGCAGTTCTGGTCTCCCTCCTGTAGGAAGGATGTTGTGAAACTTGAAAGGGTTCAGAAAGGATTTACAAAGATGATGCCAGGGCTGAGGGATTTGAGCTATAGGGAGGAATTGAATAGGCTGGGCTGTTTTCCCTGGAGCATCGGAGGCTGAGGGATGACCTTATAGAGGTTTATAAAATCATGAGGGGCATGTGTTGGATAAATAGACAAAGTCTTTTCCCTGGGGACAGGGAGTCCAGAACTACAGGGCGTAGGTTTAAGGTGAGAGGAGAAAGATAGAAAAGAGACCGAAGGCACAACTTTTTCACGCAGAGGGTGATGCATGTATGGAATGAGCTACCAGAGGAAGTGGTGGAGGCTAGTAAAATTGCAACATTTTAAAGGTATCTGGATGGATATATGAACAGGAAGGGTTTGGAGGAATATGAGCCGGGTGCTGGCAAGAAGGACTAGATTGGGTTGGGATATCTGGTCGGCATAGACGAGTTAGACTGAAGAGTCTGTTTCTGTGCTGTACATCTCTATGACAAGCAACTTCTTTAAAGAACAATAATTAGTTTAGCATGCTAAGAGCATGTTGGCTCTGCCTAATTATTTTGAACTTAAGTAGGTGTCCTGTAGTAACATCTTTAATAGCTTCTAGTATTTTCTCTATAACAAAGAGTATATAGTATATGGCCTATATAGTATCCTTCTTTCTGCCTCCATCCCTTTTTGATTAATCAGACTTGCGTTAGGTTCCCCAAATTACATTGCTCTCACATGTGGAGGGTGCTGTTCTAGATCAGCTGTCTGCTCATCAACCTTAAGAAACCTTAAGCAACCTTAAGCGAACTGTCAATGTGGTGAACAGTGAGTACAGTTCCTTTGGCCCACATTTTACAGTCAGGAACAATGTAAGTGTAGAATTGAAAATGGTTGTTTACACCTTGAGTAACAGCTAGATAAAACCCAACGTTAATTACGTCAAACATAAGTATAGTGTGTTAATTCATTTCTATGTATTGTATTAATGTAGTGAGAAACAAAAGAAAACAGACAACTTGTTTCATTGATGATATTTTTCAGATCACAACACTTTAATAAGTGTGCAGCAACTGACCGGAGTCATTTACTTCTCCTGCAACCTTGGTCTTGATATTTATTTTACATTTATGAAATTATTTTTATTTCCGATAACGATGACACTCCTCCAAGCAGGTAGAACTTGAATGTGGATTTTCTGGTCGGGAGTGAGGGAGACTAGCACTGCATGCCAAGGACCTGCACAATCATGTCCTTCTTAACTGCAGCCGATTATCACTTATTATCTTGTTCAGCTTGTCTGTCCTCATCCTTGATGCAACTTTGCCCCACCCACTCCTGTGGTCTGCTCTCGTTTGACCTAACACAGTTTCCCTACTGCTGTTTAAATAACTTCTCATTCTATGCTCTCTCAGTCACTGTCAAATACAATTTCATCCACTATAAGGAAGGGTCTGTGGCTGGGGCTGAGGAACATGACCCCGGCCAGATGATCACACATACAAATCCTCAGCTTAGTTAATAGCCAGTTTCCTCTGTTGGTTCAAGTTTGACAAGTTCTAGCTTCAGATTCTGAATGAGCATCATTTATATCGGTAACTTGCAGTACAACAGGAATTCTCACACAAATTTTGGTATCCTATCACATTATTTGCTGGCTCAAAGAGGAAGTGCAATATCAGGCAGCTACAGTTGTCCATTACAGATGTTCAAACGTACATAAATTAGTATTGCATTTAGTTGCATGCATTCCAGAGGTTTTTTTTGCAGTGTTTAAATGGTCCTCATTTTCTGTCACCAATCCATTTTGGTTCCATGTTATGCACAAGCAGAAAACCAAAAAAGAAGCTGACTACAAATTGTTGTATGTGTACTGTTATCTGGGGTATTGGCAGCCATTTTCAGGAAATACTGTAGATATTTCTATTTGAAAATTGTTTATGTAGGTCAGTTTGTGCAACTGATTGAAAAAATTTTTGAGTGTAGATTGTCAAAAGATGATGCTTGAAATTTAAAGGAGCAAGGGGTTTCAGTATGTGAATTGAAGTTCTAACACCACAAAAATTAGTATTCAATGAGCTCACATAGTGAATGTTCATTGAGGGAGCTTGGCTTGAGGCCAAGGACACAGAAGATGGTGAATTTCATTTGCTTTTCCAGTAAGGAAAATCAAAGAATGTTTGTCATTTGGGTAAGCGTTGTATTTTAAAATTTTTACCTTCTTAAGTGTTGATTTTCATTACCACTCCAACCAAAAAAAAACATGTAACCGAAGAGCTAATTTTCCCACATGCTTCATTAATGAAACATTATTTATTCCACAGTAAGACAAAGAGGAACATCAAGAAGGAAAAAAAATTCAGTCAGCAATTGTGCTACAATAATAGGAAAAATAATTGCTTGAAATTCAAATAAAATTTGCCCATACTACCTCAGTGAATGTTCGACACACAGAAAGTATGGCTATTTCTTGTTTTCACTTGAGATTGCTGTCTGAATTAAGTATTCAAAATTCAAGTAAGAGTAGCACAGAATGACTGTTAATAGAAGTGTTGTGATAGAAAAGAACCAAATGCAAAGTGTGAATCCCAGTTTCAAATCTGATGGTACATTTTATTCTTGATAATTTTGCTAAAAGCCCTGGAATATCAGCCTTGTTTCGTAAATTAACATCATGAAATTAAACATATTCTGTATTTTTGTCATGAAGGTTGATAATATATCCAACAATAAAAAATTGTGAAAAAAGCTTTCAATTTCATAGTTTGAGGGTATGCTTACGTTTTTAATACATAATAAACAGGTACACAATCAGGATAGAAAATTCAAAACCAAATCCTAACTAGAGAAGCATATTTTGGAACAGACAGAAATATGTGTATATCTTTAAAGTAATGTCTTTAACTGATAATTTTTGCTGGGCAGCAGGAATGAATAAATAGCCTGTGTAATTTATTAATTTTTTTTGTTTCTATAAATCCTGATCAATCTGCAGCATTTTTCATAGATGGGTTAGTTATGTTTGAGGATTCAGCCATGTTTAAACAGGATCCTAATTAAGCAGTCTTAAACAGGATCTTAATTAAGGAGGCAATTAATGCAAAAGCTGTCAGGAATGCTGTACAAAATATAATGATGAGGCCCAGATTTCTCTCACTTCCTTCATTTCTTTTCCATCATGGACCACCATAGCCCATTTCTTAACCCTGTCATTGGTTAGACTTTTAACGAACTAAAACAGCTCCATGGAAAATAGTTTTCACGTAAACAAGTCAAGGAAGCTCTCTGAAGAGGCCTAATGAAGCCTCTGATTAACTTTCATCAGAATGAAAATGCAACTTTGTTTTCTTCTGACAGTACCAGACCTACTGAGTTTCACCAGCAATTTCTGTTTTTGTTTCAGATCTCCAGTGTCGGCAGTTCTTTTTGATTTTAAGGAAGCTAAATTCCTGCTGTGAAATATGATTTTATTTCCTCATCTGGCTAAAATTGCTAAAACATTAGGTTCATGGATGGAAATAAGTACATTTTATGAGAAGAACGTTTGGCTTTTTACTTCTCGCACTTGGAGTAATATGACATTTTCCAAAAGTACTTTTTGATTTATTAAGGCCACAGAACTATTACCAGCTGAACTGTTGTGGTAATGGTCTCCCCGTTATGGGAAATATTTCTAGTATTGTTGGTGATACAAATATTATTAAACTACAGTTTGGGCTTCCTTTGAAGTCTTTTTCATTTGTGACTGATCACTTAAAAGTAATTATTGTTATGCCAAGGTAAATTAGATTTCATGTTCACTTTTCAATCCGCTCCTACTTTATGTAGTTATACCTTGTTTTAACTAGTTGAAATAATGTGGCTTTTTTATTAAGTAATTAAAGGGTTCACAAGTACGGCTTGCTGTGTTATAACATCAGAGTATACAAGCAGGAGGCTGGAAGAACACAGTAAACCAGGCAGCATCAGGGAGTAGAGAAGTCAATGTTTAAGGTATAACCTTCTTCAGGAATGGAGGTAGGGGTAGGGGAGCTGGAGATAAAGTAGGGGGTGGGTTTTGGATGTGAAGAGGGACGAAATGGCGAGGTAGTGATAAGTGGACATAGGTACGACCTGGTTGGTCGATGGGCAGAATGAATCCAGTTGGTAGCTGGAAGGAAGGGTCAGTAGACATAACATTGCCAATTTACAGTCTGTCACTCGGCCCATTTAGACAATCAGAATAAACTAACCAATGGCAAATTGAGATGAAAGAGTGAGCTAACAAATATAAAACATAAGAACTGCAAACAGCTTGAAATTAAAACACAAAATCTATAAAAGTCAACTGTTTTACATTAATAAAGGGTTTCCTGCCATCGCAACTGCGTATGTTCCAGTCTTGCTGCATAGAAAACAAAGACAACTGTAACTGAAAATGAAGTTGAGACTTCTGAACTCATGAAATCCTCTATAATCATGCTCTTCTCTGTGAATTCCACATGCCCAAAGTCCCCTGGGGGCACACAATTCCAGATTGGGCTATTTGGTCATGACCTTCATTGTTTTCATAGGAAATTCTCATTGATGCCTGCCTTCAGTGACATAAAGAAATAGTTTTGCAGGAAGAGGTGGTCTGATATCTCTTGCTTTCTAATAGTATTGAGCTTGAATATTATAAACAGATCTGTCAAGACTTCTGCATGCCATTTTTCAGTACAGTATTAATTGGAGACATTGGTGTATTTGCTGCCCTAAATTAAAATTACTTCATACAATCTACTTGAGTTTAAATTTAAAAGTTCGTTGAAGCATTTATGAAACCCTGAATTCATGAACCAGTATTGTCACATTTAAGATTATGCAGACGCAGATGGGCTTACATTCAAGTAAATTGGTTTGGATTATTGTAGTCAAACAAATCTATGCAAACATTGAAATCTAGTTAATATCTTTGGTTAGCACATTGTTCTTTCATTTGAGAGATCCCAGTGTAAGTTTTATTTATATTTGGCATGTAAGCATTGCTAGAGAAAAAAAATCTAAGATGGCAGATTGAAGTGATGGCCATTAAATAAATTAGACTAATCTCAACCTAATTCCAAGGTACATAGACATATATTTAAGGTTAATTTCGTATAAAATTTTTTGCAATGTATTTTAAGTTTTCTTTTGTTAAACAAGCAACTTTTAATCAAAAGACAATGGTCCTCTTTTGAATAAAAAGCAGTTCTGGGAGATTCTGTCCTGCTTTTTGAAATGTTTGCAAGATCCTGGAAGAATTTGTATGTTACTGGTATCTAGCAAGATGTAACAAATATTAAATTCCTTAATTTTTTTGAAGCATTTCAGCCTCGTCAGAAGATGGTTGATTATCATTTGTGGTGTATGAAATATGGCTATAGGTTCTGTGATCAGGTTAGACCTGTTCCCAATTGAAAATTGTTAGAGTCCTAAATGTTGAGACAAATGTTTTGAAAATGATAAATTATGCCATGAAAATGTTCATACAGTAGGACTCTTATTGTTGCTGCAGAAGCATTTTGAAATTATAAATTGCAGTTTCTTTTTTGTTGTTTCCAATGTCCTCTTTATGATGTGACCAATCTTGTACTCAACAAATTTCCACATTTTAGTGATTTAATTTTGTAATTACTAAAAATCTAGACAAAAGTTTGTGTTACAGATTTGACTGTTTATCACAATGCTGTGTTCCTTCTGGCAGCAAGTCTTTCAGAAGGGATTGATTTTATTCAGGAATGCAAGGCTGCAAGGGCACTGGATAATTAACTTCTCGTGTACCAACGTTTGTTTTGGACTGCACTACTGAAAATACCATTTAACACTACTGTATTTATTTTCTTTTATAACCTACTGATCTGATAATTGTACATGAAACACTTGGAAGTAAATATGGGTGTCATTCTCCACTGAAAGGCACAAATACAGGAGTGAGTTACTTCTATTTCATTTGCATTAGCTGTAGCATTATGACATGAAAAGACAATGATGTCAGAAACCTTTCAATGCCCTGGGCTGCTTGATTGTTAATGTATGCAGTCTAAAGCATTCCATTTAAGTCGATAAGCTGTTATGGGCTAAGAGTACTCCCTGGCCTTTTTAAACATAAATATTAGTAGGGAAGGCTTTCTTCCTGGTCAGTTTTAAAAGATAAATCATTGGATTTTTTTGTTTTTTTTTGTGATTTCCCTTTCTTTGATTTTACTCAAATCACCCATGAGATGTGAGTATTACTTGCATAGCCAACATTTATTACCCATCTATATTCCCATTGAGAAACTGGTGGCGTGATACTTCCATCAACCACTTATATCCATATATTCAAAATCATCCCAAGCCAAATCACAATAACTTTATCCTGAATGTAGCAAATGGTCTTAGTGCAGTTGCTATGCCAGTCAGATTGTTGTGGTTATGAGCCATCATCAGTCCAGGAGGGTGGCCACTTTGCTCTATGGCAACATGCTACATGGAAATACAGGTAGAAGTAGGCCATTGATCACTCGAGCGGGAACATTCTTCCTGCATCTAACCTGTCTAGACCTGTTAGGATTTTATAGATTTCAATGAGATCCTCCTCTATTCTTCTAAGCTCCAATGAATACAATCCTAACAAACTCTATCTTTCTTCATAAGTCACTCCTGCCATCCCAGGAGTCAATAAATGTTTTCACTGCACTCCCTCTCTAAAAACATCCTTCCTCAGACAAGGAGACCAAAACTACATACACTATTCAAGGTATGACCTCACCAATGCCATACATCATTGCAGCAAGACATCCTTGCTCCAGCAGATGAATCCTTTTGCTATGAAAGCCAACATACAGTTTGCCTTCTTTTCTGCCTGCTTCACCTGTACTTACTTTGTGACTATACATGAGGATACTCGGGTCTTGTACAACATTCCCCTGTCTTAATTTACAGCCATTCAAATAATGTGCCTTCCAATTATCCAAAGTGAATCACCTCAGATTTTTTCACATTATCTGCATCTGCCATGTATTTGTCTATTCACTAAATCTGTCCAAATCCCACTGCAACATCTCTGCATCCTCCTCATAGCTCATCCTCCCAGCTTAATGTCATCTGCAGATTTTGAGGTTTTACATTTAGTTCTGTCAGCTAAATTAACATATATTTTATTTCTATTCTTTGTTTCCTGTCTGCTAACAAGTTTTCCATGCATCTCTATCCAATACCTCCAATGCCATGCACTTTAACGTTACACTAAATTTCTTTTATGGGGCTTTTTCAAAGGCCTTCTGAATGTCCAAATGAACCTCATCCACTGGCTCCCCCAATCAACTTTACTAGTTACTGAGGTACAGTGAAAAACTTTGTCTTGCAAGCAGTACAGGCAGATCACGGAGTTAAGTAGCATGGATAAGTAAAGAATAGGTAAACAGTGGCAAAACCAAAAACACAGATACAGGCGAATATTAAAAGTTTGTGCGACCATTCAGTATTTGAACAACAGTAGGGTGGAAACTGTTACGGAACAGACGTGTGTGTGTGTGTGTTTGTTTGTTTGTTCGAACTTCAGGCTTCTATCTGTACCTTCTCCCCGATGGTAGAGGTTGCAGAAAAGCATTGCCAGGGTGGGATGGATTTTTGAGAATGTTGGCGGTCTTTCCTTGACAGCGGGTCTGGTAGATGGATTCTGTAGATGGGATATTGGCCTTTGTGATTGTCCGGGGCCAAGTTCACCACTCTCTGTAACCATCTCCAATCTTGGATGCTACAGTTGCCATACCAGGTAGTGATACATCCAGACAGAATGCTCTCTGGTGCAAGTTGGCAAGGGTATTCACCGTCATGCCAAATTTCCTCAGCTGCCTGAAGAAGAAGAGATGTTGTTGGGCCTTTGTAACCAGTGCAACCACATGAAGAGTCTAAGAAAGCTTGTTGTGAATGGCCACTCTGAGGAGCTTGACACTCTCCACTCATTACACTCCGTGCTATTAATGTGTAAGGGGTCATGAATAGCATCCCGCCAAAAGTCAATAATGAGTTCCTTGATTTTGTTGGTATTGAGAGCTAGGTTGTTCTCAGTGCACCATTTTTCCAACTCTTCCACCTCCTGTCTGTAGTCTGTTTGGTCACCATCTGAGATTCGACTGACTATGGTGGTGTCATCAGCAAACCTGTAAATGGGATTAGTCTGATATTTGGCGACGCAGTCATTGACATACAGTGAGTACAGTAGGGGGCTGAGTACGCACCCCTGGCAGGCTCCAGTATTGAGTGTTAGTGAGGATGAAATCTTGTCTTCAATCTTCACTGATTATGGCCTATGGGCAACCAAACTGAGGATCCAGTTACAGAGAGTGGTGCTTAGTCCAAGATTGCTGTTTTTAGTAATCAGTCTCGAGGGGACAATAGTGTTGAAAGCTGAATTGTAGTCAATGAGTAGTATTCTTAGATAGCTGTTCTTGGTGTCAAGGTATTCTCGGCAGGAGTGAAGGGCAAGTGATATGGCATCTGACATGGATCTGTTGGTCTGATAGGCAAATTGAAGTTGTCAAGAGTTGTGGGGAAGCTGGAGTTGATGAAGGGCTGTTGTCTAAGGGCCTTGTTATAAAATCCTTGATAATGGACTCCAGCATATTCCAATTATTGATATCAGACTTATTGGTCTATAATTCCCTGTTTTCACTCTACTTCCCTTTTTAATTAGGTTAAATTAGCCATCCTCCACTCTGTAGGAACTATTCTAGAGTCTAAAGAATCTTGGAAGATGACCATCAATGCAACCACGATTTCAAGGGATACTTCTTTAAGGCTTCTGTGATGTAGCTTATCAGGCCCTGCCAATTATCAGTTTTCAATCTCATCGATTTCTCCACCACCATTTCCTCCATTCCTTTCTCTCACTAAACTCCTATTATTTCTGGCACATTATTTGTGCCCTTCTTTGTGAAGACAGAAGTGAAGTATGAATTTATTTTGCCAGCCATTTTTTATATCTTGTTTCTGGCTGTAAGGGACTTACCTTAGTTTTCACCAGTCTTTTTCTCTTCACATACTTTTAGAAACTTTTACAGTCAGTTGTTGTGTTCTTCTACAAGCTTACTCTCATACTATATTATCACCTTCTTAATCAATTCCTTGGTCATCCTTTTCTGACTTCTAAACTATTCTCAATTCTCAGGTCTATATTTTTCTCTTTTAGCCAATTTGTATACCTCTTATGTTTGCATCTAATATTATCTGTAACTACTAAATCAGTCTCTCACCTGCTCTATTTGCATGCAGTATACATGACAAACATACTGCATATGCATAAATCAAATGGCTGTGCCTTAAAGTATAAGGGGAGTAGTCCTCAGTCAGGTCAACAGAAGACAGCCTTCAGTCAGGGTGGTCTGATATCAAACCAGAGGCTCAAACACTGTCCGTTAGCCACTGGTGGTGATTAGTGTTGGGGATCTGTGTCACTGCAATCCAGGGAGTTGGCCATGGTCACTCCTATAGTTCCAATGTAACTAGCTTAGGGATTGTGATGTCATTAGGTGACCAGAAATCAGTGAGGGGTCTGGTCAGTCATCAGTCTGGACTGTCTGTCCAAGTTGGTACATCAGGGGCCACTATTGTATGAGGGAAGTAGGAAGAGATTATTTGTGGGGTTTGCTAGGATGTAGAGGAGATAATAATTGTGATGGGGGAACACAATGGGGGGAGACAATAGTGCATTGGAAGACATGGGTTATGGTGGGAGTCAGGATCATTGCTGTTCAGAATCAACTCTAGCTCAGACAGGGTGACAATGTAGTGTGATGGCTGCGTGGCTAAGCTGCAACTTGGAGCTCAGGAGTAATGTTGAAAGATAAAATTGTAATTCAAAGAGACACCTGGGATCAATAGGAGGATCAGTACTCATGGGCTGGACAGGGAGTGCCCCTTGACTACGAGAATGAGCCTGTAACTCTCTGCGCCAATCACAACCTGTGTTGCTTTACACACTCAAGCACTGGAAATGGAAAATGATGTGACCTCATCCAGAGTGAGTGGACTAAGTGTTTCTTGTTCTATCTGAGCATGCTGGCTCTACTTGAGTGATATGAGGTCTTTGAAAAATGAATTGAATTGATTTGCCACTTTGCCAGTGTAGTCCTCTGAATTCATTTCAAGTGCTTCATATGCAGGATACGATGTCCTGTACAAGACCTGATCAGAAGAAATCTTGGTTATATTGTTCGTCATTGCAGATTGAAGATCTTCATCTTCGTGAAGCAGAACTAACCACATGGGAGCATTAATAGTGCACCTGCAGATCACAAATCACAAAGGCAATTGAAAAATCTCTTAGGCTCCAGAAGGGCATGGAACTGATGTACTGTCACCTCGAACTGTTAAGTATTCACCAACATGCTCTTATGCTGCTTTTCTTGGATGTTGGGGACAAGATGTCAGTTGTCATGCTGGGCTTACAATTTCCTCTTGTATTAGTGGAGCATGGCTTGTGTTGTATTTATTGGGGTTAGTTTCCTGTGTTAAAGGTCCATTTAGGAGCATTCCCACAGTATAGAAACCTGTATAAACTGTGATTTATGAGTAATGCAAATACTGACTACTTGCATTACTAAGGACCTATTCTGCTTCTTGTATTCTCCAGGTTTATTGGAAGTGTGACCAATGGATTCAGCCACAGTAGGGGATATAATTGCTGTTTCTGTAGTGCAATCAATGCTCAGACAAAGGGAGGATGACCAGATGCACCATCAAGCTCATGATCAACTGCATCCTACAGCAGATGCCGAACTGCCTCCAAGTGAAGATATCAGAGCTGAAGGTCCCCTCCTGAAAATGAGGTGGTATGGGAGGCCCAGAATCGATTGTCTTTGATGCCATTTCCTCTAGATGAATGAGGTGCAGTGTCACCACAGACTAAGAATGCCTGAGGACACTGTGGCAGAGTGTTGTCATCAACGTGATGGGTGTACAAAGCATTTAATGCATAAGGCTGCTTCCATGGATCCATTGGATGTTACCAATGCATTTTGTGATAGATCACACTGCTTTATCTCATTTCCCTGAGATGAGCTCAGTACTACAGCCCACACAATAGGCTTTGGTAATATAGCTGGTTTCCTCCAGGCACAGGGCATTATAAACTGCAGATGTTGTAAGAGACTGTGTACACATCAGATTGAGAGCACCATATCATTATGCAGCTGACTTCATGAACATAAAAAAATTCCATTCCGTCAAAGTCATCTATGATCATCAGTACCAAATCTTAGAAGACTCCCTACCATTGGAATTGCTATATTGTCAATATTCTTGAAAACTCTCATGTTCCTGCTTTGTGTCAAGAATGGGAGACCTCACATAGAAGCTTACTAAGAGACCAGGGCTACTGTCTGAAAGCATGGCTGATGAATTATGTTATGCAACCCAATTGAGGCTGAACATAGATAAGAATGCTACCCATATTTCGACCTGGGCCACTGTGGGGCAGATATTAGCCTCCTGAAAGTACAAATCAAGTTGCTTGGATCAGTCTGAGGAGACCTTGCAATGTGCTACGTAATCCTAGCATGGTGTGCTCTTCACAACTGAAGGAGGTAAACTGGCATGTGATGGACTCTCAACAGTTAGAAGAATGACAATAGTCTTCCAAGCAGAAAGATGAGAACACTGAGCAGGAGAAATATCAGCTTCAACATAAGAGCACTGCAACATTGCACAATAAGCCAGACATGATTTAATTTATACCCGATTCTAGTCAATGTGAGCTGGATGTAGTGATCCCTCAATGACTACGTTTTCTTTTGCTGCTTGAAGGCAAGCATTCCCTGTCTGTTCCCAGAAGCAAAAACAGCTTTTGTTTGTTTGTTTCTTTGTTGCTAAATAAAAGTGAATGTTTTCAATTGTTTGGTCCCATTTTGAAGATTGCCAAAGTGTTAGGCAACACTGGGCATTGGGAACAGGGTAAACAGGATGGGGGAGGGGTGCTGAGAACTTAGACTAGCTGTGCAGGGCAATTATTTGTTACTGATCCCCAAAGTGGAACAAGAAAGGCAGAGTAATGTGAGCATAAAATAAACAGCAGCAAATATGGATAAAGGAGGTACAAAAAGTAAAAAGATACAATTAATGGTTCTGAAATGCACGTAGATTCAGTACAAAATTAATGAATTACCAGCGCAAATAGAGGTTAATGAGCATGATCTCTTAGCCTTTGCAGAGACATGGTTGCAAAGAGACTGAAGCTGGGAACTAAATACTCAGGGTATGTGATGTTTTGAAACAACAGGCAGGAGGAGAAGGGTAATGTGATGGCTTTGTTAGTATGTGGTAGAATGAGTATATTGGCAAGAAATGATCTTGGATCAAATGGTATAGAAGCCTTGTGACTGGAGCTAAGAAATAACAAGGGAAAGAAAACACTCATGGGAGTAGTTGCTAGACCTCTAACAGTAGCAATGTGGTAGGACAGAGGATAAATCAGGAGTGAAAAAGGTGGTGTAACTTAATCTTCATGTAGATTAACAGAGTCAGATTGGCAGAGGTAGCCATGAAGAAGAATTCATATTCGGGACAATTTTCAAAACAATACATTGTGGATCCAATGACAGATTAGGCTATGCTGGATTTGGTAATGTGTAATTAAACAATTGTTATAAATTATTTCAGAATGTTGCCTGATGGAACAGTGACCAAGTCATGGTGGAGTTTAGTCAGAAACTTGGGTCAGATGCTAAATTGAGTGAATGTAATTACGTGGGAATGAGGGCAGGGCTTATAGAAACTGACTTGGAAAGCAGTTTAGCAGAAAAGACAGTTGATGAACAGTGGCAGGTGTTTAAAAACAAACATGGCTCATCGTAAAGACATACTTCAGACAGGAGGAAGGATTCTATGGAAGGGAATTAACTAACCATGGTAGATCAGAGAAATTAAGGACAGCAACAAATTGAAAGACAAAGCAACTTACAATGTGGCAAAGATATGTGGTAAATTGGAGGATTGGGAAAGTTTTGAAAAGTCAACAAAAGATGACCAATAAAATAATAGATGGAAAACATAAGCAATGATGACTAACTCACAAATATAACGATGGACAATCAGAGCTTCTTTAAATATATGTGGAAGAAGAGAGTGACAACAGTGAACATAGGCCTCTTAATGATCCAGGGTGATGAAATAATAAGGGGGAGTCAGGAAATGACAGTAGCGTTGATTCAATACTTTGCATCAATCTTTATGGGAAAAGGTGCTGATAACATTTCAGAAATACTAAATAATCAAGGGATTGGAGAAAATAAGCACTTGGGTGAAAAATACTCGCAAGTAATGGGGCTAAAGGGTGGTTTGTTCTCTGGACCTGATAGATTGCATCTGAGGATTTTCAAGGAAGTAGCTGCAGAGATGGTGGATGTTCTGAGAGCAATCTTCCTGGAATCCTGAATTCTGAAAAATTCCAAGAAGATTGCAAAACTGCTACGTAACATGATTATTCAAAAAAGGAGGAAGACAAAAACAAGTAAATATAGAACATAGAACAATACAGGCCCTTCAGCCCACGATGTTGTGCCGAACATTTGTCCTAGCTTAAGAACCTATCCATGTACCTATCCAATTTCTGCTTAAAGGTCACCAATGATTCTGACTCTGCCACTCCCACAGGCAGTGCATTCCATGCCCCCACCACTCTCTGGGTAAAGAACCTACCCCTGACATCCTTCACCTTAAATTTATGTCCCCTTGTAACACTCTGTTGTACCCGAGGAAAAAGTCTCTGACTGTCTACTCTATCTATTCCCCTGATCATCTTATAAACCTCTATCAAGTCACCCCTCATCCTTCGCCATTCCAATGAAAAAAGGCCTAGCACTCTCAACCTATCCTCGTACGACCTATTCTCCATTCCAGGCAATATCCTGGTAAATCTCCTCTGTACCCTCTTCAAAGCTTCCACATCTTTCCTAAAATGAGGCGACCAGAACTGCACATACTACTTCAAATGTGGGGTTACCAAGGTCCTATACAGTTGCAACATCACCTCACGACTCTTGAATTCAATCCTTCTGCTAATGAAAGCTAATACACCATAGGCCTTCTTACAAGCTCTATCCACCTGAGTGGCAACTTTCAAAGATCTCTGAACATAGACCCCAAGATTCCTCTGCCCCTCCACCTTACTAAAACCCTACCATTAACCCTGTATTCCGCATTCTTATTTGTCCTTCCAAAATGGACAACCTCACACTTGACAGGGTTGAACTCCATCTGCCACTCCTCAGCCCAGCTTTGCATCATATCTAAGTCCCTTTGCAGCCGACAACAGCCCTCCTCACTATCCACAACTCCACCAATCTTCGTATTGTATGCAGATTTACTGACCCACCCTTCGACTCCCTCTTCCAAGTCATTAATAAAACATTACTAACAGCAGAGGACCCAGAACTAATCCCTGTGGAACTCCACTTGTAACTGGGCTCCAGGCTGAATATTTACCATCTACCACCACTCTCTGACTTCGACCGGTTAGCCAGTTCTCTATCCAACTGGCCAAACTTCCCACTATCCCATGCCTCCTGACTTTCCACATAAGTCTACCATGGGGAACCTTATCAAATGCCTTACTAAAATCCATGTACACTACATCCACTGCTCTACCCTCATCCACATGCTTGGTCGCCTCCTCAAAGAATTCAATAAGACCTGTAAGGCAAGACCTACCCCTCACAAATCCGTGCTGGCTGTCCCGATCAAGCAGTGTCTTTCCAAATACTCATAAATCCTAACCCTCAGTACCCTTTCTCCATTACTTTGCCTACCACCGAATATAGATTAGTTAGCTTAACATCTATCATTGGGAAAATATTCAAGTCAAGGATGTTGTAACAGTGTTTTGAAGCACATAATAGAAGCAAGGTTAGCATGGCTTCGTGTAAAGGAAATTGTGACTGACAAACATGTTACAGTTCTTTGAAGAGGTAATGAGTGTGATAGATAAAGGGAAAGAAGTTGGCATTATACATTTGGATTTCCAGAAGGCATTTGATTAGGCACTACACATCAGGCTATATTTATGAGGGGGCAAATTGTGCATGGCAATGGGAGTAGTATGATAGTATGCAGAGAGGATTGGCTAACCAGTAGAAGACAGTTCGGATAAAAAGGTCATTTTCAGGATGGCAAACTTGTGGAGTGTCATGAGGGTTGGATGAGGGGGAGGGTTGACTAAAAGCCTTGTCCAAGGTTGAGGTTTTGTCTTCAGTATAGCTTTAAAAAAAAGAGTTTAAGGATGAAGTCCCAGAATTCAGCAGAAGGCACAGGTAAGAATAGAATGCTGCCAATGATGGATTTCCAGAAGGCCAGAGTTGAAGCAGAGAGGCCATGGAGGAATTTGAACATGACGAGAGGCATAGCTAAAAGATTGGATGTGAGAGAAAGATTTTGTATCAGATGAAAGGCACATTCTTGTGCACTGTGCAGGAGCACAAGAGAGTTGTTTGAATGAAAGTTCCACATGTTGTATCAGTATTCAGGTCTTGTAATACACCAGTACGGTATTGAGAATTTCAAATTTGTTGAGGGTAAAACGAATGTCTGGCACAGAAGTAACTTTACATTTTGGTGGCAGCTTAGTGATGATAGACATGTGGCTGTTCCACATGAGACCAAAGAGTAGTGAAGTTAAGTTTGTAAGAAATGGTGGCATCACAATAATGTAATGTCACTGATTTAGCAATCTGGAGTACCCAAGCAATGCTGTAGTGGACATGGATCAAATCCCACCGGAGAAGCTGTTTGAATTTAAATTTAACAATAAATTTGAAACTGAACTCTCATCAACAACAATGACTGTGAACCTATCTCTGTTGTGAAAAATCCATGTGGTTGACTAATATCCTATACGTGTGGTCTATATGTAACCCCAGATCCACAGTGGTGTAGCTGATTCTGAACTGTCCTGTGAAATAGTGGTGCAAGCTATTCAGTTCAAAGGCCATCAGAAATGGGCAACACATGCTGCCTTTGACAACAGTAATTCCATAAAAGAATAAAAAAAACCAGCATATAACTATTAAAAGCACATTGAACTAAACTTGCAATGTATATGAAACAATAATTGGTGAATAAGATTTATGAACAAAAAATTCAGTGCATTTTGGTGAGCAAATTTGATATTCAGTTTATTTTACTGTGATTTTAATGTAGCAGTAGTTCAAGTTAATGAGCTGATGGGGTATCTATGTTTGGCAAAATTAAATTAGTGCAGGTAGCCTTAATTAAGGTTGGGATTGCGTTCCTGCAAAAAAGAGTATTTTAAATGAATCATTGACTTCTCTGGAAAGCTATGTTAATGTCAGGTTTCAGTTCCTTCATTTTCTTGCGTGGAGAAGTTAATCAATATGTTGAATCATTGTACAATACATGTGCAGGATTATGCATTCATAACTAAAATAGCATGAAAAGTACAATAAATCACTGAATAAAATAGGAATACTGTATACATTCTGTAATACTTAGCCATCTCTTTTGAAAGCAAACTTTAATGGCTTCTTCCACATTCTCTGTCTCTCTAACCATCCCTTTTCCAGTTTCTGTCTGTCTGTCTCTCTCTCTCTCTCTCTGTCGGTTGGAACCCAACACAAAAATGCAAAATTATGTTAATCTGGAAATGAAGACAGATTTCAAGGGACCAGGCCAAACTATAAAGCAAAGTTAAAATTAATCTAAGTGACCTAACATGAGGACTGTCTGTATCAAGAAATTACTTTGTCAAAATCAAAGTGGGAAATAAATACGTTATAAGATTTGAGAAAACTTTTCTCAAATTGAAAAATGTTTATTTTTACAATTCATTCCTTTTCCAAGCATACACCTATTTATTAGGCAATTAACAAAACAGATAAAAATATCAACATGTCATTGACATTTAATCAGTGAGGTGCCATTATGAAATTTCTGGCAACTTGAGCACTGCTATTCCCTGCATGCTGTTCTGAACTGAAAGAGTAGATGTAGTTTCAGGCAATTCCAGGAACCCAAATGCAAGCTTAATTCCATGGTGATTCTCAAATACAATAAACAAGAATTAGAATTCTGCTGGTATAGGTTCAAATTGAAATGTGAAATTTCAGTACAGAATGCATTTGTGAATTTAATCAGTAAAAACACTGTTGGAAAATTAACTCTCAGTGTTCTGAATTTTAAAAAGATCATTTTGCAGAAAATGAACGTATTTTGTGAACTGTAAACTATGAAACTTTATTAAATTAAATGTTATTGGATTGACTTTGTTCTATTTGTAATGTGAACTGGGAAAAATTGAAATTTGGACACTATGACAGAGAGTGTCCCGAGTGCTTTTTGTTGCAAATTGAAGGCCAAAATAGAACTGTTTGGTGTCCTCATTGATTGTACAGGACATGTAACTGCTGCAGAAGCTGGATTTGAAACTTTTGTGAGACAAGGTGCCTTTGAGTTGACAAGCTACCAGCAACAACCTTTCGAATTTCTAAGCTGTAGTTTGTCACAAACCTCAAAAGTGCAGTTGAATTCTGATGTCTACAAAGAATGTAAGCAAAGACATGTCTTCCCCTTTCCCATTCTCTTAAGAATGGAAACAAAACCTCAATGACCGTAAAAAGAACTGCTAACTCAAGCAAAGGCCTAAGTCCAACTGACCAGCAATCGAATTGAGGATCATGCATAGTTCTTGTTGACACAATGTCATATCATTGTCACACTTCCAAAGAAGTATGAACTAGTCATCTCATTCACCTCTTGTGTTTTAGACTCTGGATCCGCAAAATTTATTTTCCATTTTTTGCCTTAATTTCCATGCATGATATTTCTGCAGAATACTTTTGTCTGTTGTATTTATGAATGAAAGTGTACATGGGATATTGTTAGTTTACTTGATAAAACTTAATAAGCAGTTTTAAAAATCATGCAACACCAGGTTATAATCCAACAGGATCATTTGAAAGCACTAGATTTCTGAGTGCTGCTCCTTCAACAGGTGGTTGTGAAGTATAAGATCACAAGACACAACTTATAGCAAAAATGTACAGTGTAATGTAAACACTGTAAACGTTTGCTATAATTTCTGTCTCTTATGATCTTATTCTCCACAACCACCTGATGAAGGAGCAGCGCTCCCAAAGCTAGTGCTTCAAATAAACCTGTTGGACTATGACCTGGTGTTGTGTGATTTTTAACTTTTGTCCACCCCAGTCCAACACCAGCATTTCCAAATGAAAGTCAGGTAAGTTACCTATTTGAGTAATTCAGTTAGTCAATGATACACTTGTGACTTAAACATAGTTTGTATCTGTTTTCACAGTAGAAGACACCTGTAGCATACCACAACTTGGAAAGTCAAGGAACAGAGGTAGCTAGCCATCACTAAAGTACAGGTACTGGGGAAGCAGACAAATCTGCAGATGGATAAATCACCTGGACTTGGTGAACTACACCCCCAGTGTACTGAAGGAGATAGCTCAGGAGAATGTGGAGATATTGGTGGTGATATTTCAAGAAACTCTGGAGTCAGGAAGGATCCCAAAGGGCTAGAAAATGGCTAGAATCACCCCTGTTTAAGGAAGGAGGGAGGCAGAGGATGGAAATTATAGGTCAGTTAGCCTAACTTTGGTCATTGATAAGATTTTAGAGTCTGTTATTAAGGATGAGATTGTGGGGTACTTGGAAGTGCATAGTAAATAGAGCTGAGTCAGTGTGCTTTATTAAGGGGAGGTCATGCCTGACAAAGGAGACCCAATGGACGTGATCTGTTTGGATTTCTTTGACAAGGTGCCACACAGGAGTCTGCTAAATAAGGCAAGACCCTGTGGTATTATAGGCAAGGTACTGGCACAGGTAGAGGATTAGCTGACTGGCAGAAGGCAGAGAGTGGAATAAAGGGGTAATTTTCAGGATTGCAGCTGGTGACTAGTGGAGTTCCTCAGGGGTTAGTGTTGGGACCTCAGTTATTCATGTTAGATATTAATGATCTGGATGAAGGAACTTGAGGGCATTTTGCTCAGTTTGCAGATTGATCAAAGAAACTTGTAGAATTGAGAGATGCCTCAATATGGTAGAATGAAGGTGTTTCTATTAGTAGTGGAGACTAGGATCTGAGTTCACAGCTTCAGGATGTGGGGATAATCCTTTAGAACTGAGATAAGGAGGAATGTCTCCAGCCAGAGGGTGATAAAATCTGTGGATTGCATTAGCAAAGAAGGTTATAGAGGCCAAGTCACTGAGTATATTTCAGACAGAGATAGTTAAGTTCTTGACTAGTAAGGGAATGAAAGGTTTTGGAGAAGAATGCAGGAGAATAGGTTTGAGAAACATAGCTGTGATTGAATAGCAGAGCTGACTTGATTGGCCTCATGGCCTCATTCTGCTCTTAATTAGACCTTGTGGAAAAATGGGCCTTGATCGCCGGCACATTGTTCCTAGCAAGATTTTGACATTATTGAGAAACAAAGCACAAATAAACTGAAGCAAGCAACTTCCATTAATATAGCACTTGCAAATTTGAAAGAAATCCTAATGGATTTTACATCAGCACAAGGAGCAGTCAGAAGTTGAAACGATGAAAGATTTTTTAAAAAATTGCTTGTTTTTTATGCCACAAATGTGGAACAGTAATTTATGTACAGAATTTCAGAAAGTGAGTCTCAAGTTACTGTTAATCATTAAGTGAGATGAGGGGTTATTGCAAAAGAAGTTTCAGTCAGTAGGCACGATAATTGGGATGCACTTGTAATGGTTGAGATCGTGAAGTGATTTTAAATTCATCCATGATAGTTTTAGGATGTGGGGCATAAGCCTGATCAATTTATTTTGCTTAATTTCAAAATATAAAATTAGTGGTGAAACTGTTAAAATCAAGGCTTTGAGGAATATTAATTACCCTTTGGCTTTACACTTGAGGATGTGTATATCATTTAACCCTTTTGAAAGTCTGAAGAAAAATGCTTGAAAGGGCAACAGAAGATGAGTTGAATTTCTTTTCATGAACCTGTATTGACTTATTTTTTTGAAATATCAAGACTAAAACTAAATAATTATATTTTAAAACACTGGACTTATCAGCCATCTCAAACCATCAAACCATTGCTCCTGAGGGACTGCCAAAAAAAATATGCTTTCCATTCTGTTTTATATATCAATTTAATGTTCTTTTTTAAGGAAAGCACAATTAATTTTTTTTTAGAAGCTTCACATTTACTTTATTTAATGCATTGCCTTGACAATTTACCTAGTCCTCTCTTGCCTTATGTTAAAAGTTAACTTGGGTTCAGTTTTATTACAAAGCAAGAAGTTCATAACTCTTAATTTGGTCACACGTGCTTCCACCTAACTAGCCACTTTAGCAAAATTAGTCATCAGAGAATTGCTAAATAAGCAATTACATTTTGGTGGTTTTATGTAATCTAGATAATATTTTAAAATATGGTGTATAAGTTTATTTTAGTGCATATTAACATTAGTGTTTTATTGACATGAATGCTCTTAAAGTATTTTAGCGAAAATGACAGTTGTAAACCACATGAACATTCCTTTCCATTGGATTTTATGGTAATGTGATTACATGCCATTGTTTATGTATGGCATCCTGTGGAATCCTGTTTTCCATTTGATAAATATATTTTTTTGTTGTGAAATGTTCCTTTTAAGCTTAACCTAACATTATAATCATTTTGCTCTGAATTTAATATATGGAAAGCATGTTTTCTTGGCAGTCCCAAGGGAGCAAGGATGACTTGCTTCAATTTTGGTTTGATGGATTTTGAGATGGCTGATAAGTCCGTTATGAAGCTGTAGACTCTGCCAAATGCAAGGCAGATGATGCTTGAAAGATCAGGTAGATGAGTTGTTTGAAAATTTGTGTGCATTTTCGGATGCCTTTGCTTCACACTGCTTGTTATGGATAAAGTCGTCTTTGTCTCCAGATTTGGAGAATCTTGCAAAGGCACTGAAGATACTCCTTGTCCATTGTTTTGACATAAATTTTCCAAGTCTCTGAAGCACATAGGAGTATGGTGAATGCTGCTAACTGTGAGCTGTAATCTCAGACCATGGGTTTGAGGGAGAGCTTTTCATACTGCATTATCACAGAGAAGATCATTGCAAGAGTCTTCCTCAGTTAGTCCCTGTTGGTGGCTGAAGAGCTCCATCAGGAGTTACAGTTGTCATTCTCCCTCATTTGGAGATATCATAGAAATGCTCTTTATTGCATGGCAAATCCAAAAGAAATATAAGAAACACGATCAACAGATGTACATGGTCTTTTTGACTTGAAACCCTTTGACTCTCTCAACTGTGAAGTCAAATAGGTTATCCATTCATATTTGACTGCCCTCAGAAATTGTCACTATCTATCATCTACTGTGTAAAGACAGGAAAGCAGTGACCTTCACTGACAGAACCACCACAGACCAGTGTAGAGGTTATGTGGGTGAGGATTCAGTTTGGGGATGTCGGATCAAAAGAGATATCAGGTGTGGTGTGGTAGAGTATTGCATCAGGATGGTCTGTTCAGGTTGGATATGTTGAGGGGTCAGTGTTTATTTGGGGGTCAATTTTGTAGTTCGCCAGGAATTGCACCAGTTTTAATCTCTCCAACGTTTCCTGGGTAACTATTCAAGTATGAGTGTTGCAAACCTTCAAAATCTATGACTAAATTTTTTTCAGAGGGTTCCAGATGTATATTAATAGCTAATCAGTAGCTGAAATGTTTTGAATAACTTCTGGGTAACTGGTGTGTTGGAACTTCCTAGAGTTCTTGTTCTGTACCTTGAAGGAGCATGTTGCAATGGCTGCCTTCCATTCGAAAGGTCTGGACCAATGAAATTTTTCATTGCCTCCAATAGCTCATCCTTTGGTCAATTGTGGAAATGAATATTTTAAGAACTGGAGTAGAGCTAATCCAGCTCCACAAGTGATTTTGTGTGCAGTTATTTATCAAAAAGGCAACTGATTTTGAATACAATATTTTTGGTTTTGCAGTTTGAAAATTCAGTCCAGTTGACTTGTTTTAAAAAAAAATGAAGCTTTTCTTTCGGAAATTCTCAGATGTTGTGTCATGTTTACCTTTGTTCTATCACCACTCTCCTCCACTAGCCTCTGGATCACTTAAAAGATATCCACCCACTTAGAGCTGAAATATTTGCTGTTTGGAGTCTTGTCAGTCTTTCAGTGCCAGGACAAAATTGCTTTGTGATATTTTCTGATTTCAACATCGGAACAACTGTGTCAGATCTTGCTCTTTGTTTATTTTAAAAACGTCAATGATGGATGGACATTGGACTTGTGTTGCAGTGTAAACAGCATGAATTCAATGTGCTGAACACCAGGTTGATCCAGAGTAGTACCCAGATTCTGCTGATTTATACACTGTGGCAACTACAGTTGTGAGGAGTGACGCATGAACCACAAGAGTAAATACAAAAAACACTTTAATCAACATCAAGGTAACACTGGTTGAGAGAGTGTCCTCATGAATGAAAGTAAAACTAAAATTAATCATTGGTTTCCTTAATATCTATTGCAACTGTTTTAGTATATCATTAGTCACTGATACTATGTTCACAATTTAAAGCAAAATTGAGGTTGAACAGCAACAAATTAGCAGAAGAAAAAATAACAATGTAAAAGATTAAATTTCTGAAGGAGCTTTAAAAAAGGCAATTAAAACATGCAAGGTACACCAAAATTCAGCATCATAACCTTAATTTTACCCGAAAGCTTAGATCCCAGTATCAAAGAAACCAGTGTTTGCTTCACCAGCGGTATATGCCATATCAGGTATCAGGAAAAAAAATCCTTACTGGTTAATTCTTTGTTGCAAGACCAGCCATGAGACTGATTCATTTTTATTTAATGGGCAAATACACGATGAGCTAAACAGATTACAAAAGATTTGTTGAGCATTTCAACTTCAGATATATTGAAGACACTACCTTGATGATCCAGCTAAAAGGAATGTGGACTCTCATTTTTAGGCTTGTTTACATCAAAGGCTGGGAGCCATCTTTGCTTGAGGCACTGCAAATATAATTAACCTGTCACAGTTGCACCAGTTCCTGGTTGCCTCATATAAGCTTTAGTGCTTTATCAAACTGAAAGAGGCCTTAATGTATCCCTTTATCTCTCTGCATACATAATTAACGTCTAATCTCTTTACACTGCTGCTAGTTATTCTAGTAGCTTATACTGACCCTCTGCTGTTTGCACCACAACATGTGACCACCTGTAAGACAGTTCATTCTATTAATCTTTCATGAGAAGCAGGATGTGAAGCAGAGCAATGACTTGGAAAGAATTAGAATTACTGAAGGCAAGGTCAAATCTGGGGCATTCATTGGCTACGTTCTGGCCTACAGCCATTCCAGAGAGAGAGATTATTTGCATAACAGCTACTTCACCAGTTGAACCGGTAGGAAAAATCTGCTAAATCATCATTACCTGACAAATTAGGCAATAGAGGACAGTTTGCTATTTTAAAACGTTGTGAAATTGTTAGAGAAGGGAAATAATTTAGTTTGACTTTCCAAACAAGTCATTTACCTTTTAAGAAAACAACTACACTGCTACATTTTTTAGTTTTTAAAGTTCATTTGCCTCTTTTGTAAGGAGAGTATTGTTCTTTATCACAAGGTCTGTTTGTGGGAAAGTGTGAAGCAGCTGTAAGGAGATATACCACATAAAGAAACTAAACAGAATAGCTACCCCAGGCAAGGGAGCGTCTTTCATGTGAATCATCTTCTAGGATTGACACTGTGGCCACTCCCAGGAAATCAAATATGACAAAAGCCTGTGTAAACTCATGCTCAGGTTGCACAGAGCTAAGTTAAGGTGATATTGAAAGGTTGGTGCATTAACCTTCAGTTCTTTGTGGAAGGGTCACCTTGGGTTTCTTGAGCAGATAATGAGTTGAGGCCTCAAAAAAAGCCACATATTGATCTGATCCAAGCATTAAAAAATGCATGTGAAAATGCAATGGAGATATTTGACTTTTCTATCATTTTGAAAAGCAATTTTAAATAAATTCGAATGTGCAACTTCAGTTAATTATTAACCTCTTGCCAAAGAGCACAAATTTCACCCTAGACAAGAATATTATTTATCCATTTGATTTATATTTAACTAGTGAGTATCCTGTTTTGCAGGAAATTAAAAAAATTATGTTCAGCATTTTGAAATTTATCGTCATTGCCATTTCATTTGATAGCAATTTAACACTCTGTGGAATAATTTGAGGGAGAAAAAGGTAATCATTATCGATATCTTAGCTTTGATTCAATAATAGAAGTGTTGCCTTTTATGTCAGAAATTCCTGGTTCCAAGATAAGTTCTGGAACTTCTTCATTTGCATTTCAGTGCTGAGGGACAGCTGTAATCCTGCTATGACCATTATTTGGATATTAAACTAAATCAATGGCCTGTAAATTCCACTTAAGGTCAGAAAGCCTATTTCAGCCGCTGATTAGACAGAACAGTACGAAGTTAGATTTAGATGACTTTTACTCTGGATATTCCTGGACAGAAACCTCCTGTTGTTAAAAAAAAGCAGAGACTTGTCCAGGAAATGACAGAGATAGGAAGATCAGTATCATAAAAACCACCTTTTATAACAGAAGTTATTGTATCTGTGGTTTTAATGGCCGGCAGCCACTTTGACACTACTTTGAAAGGAAAACTATGCAAAGGAAGTGTAGTGGTAGAGCGGTAAGTGTGTTGAAATTTGATGAGGCTGCTAGTGTGTAAGGTTCTTGATGGGATAGCATGTCAGGCTAGTCAGGTAGGTAAATGAGTGGGTTTGGAGTAGATTAAGGAGTTGGGTCAGGGGGATGGGTGGGCGTTGTGCCCAACGTGATTAGAGGTAAGGTGCGGAGACTAGCTGGTGGGGGTGAGCACTATCAGGTTAGCATTAAGAGCAGGGTGGGGGTCTTTGGCCTTTGGGTGAGAGAAAATCGGTGGATTCAGGGAGTGTGCGCCAAGCATTGCGGGGTGTATTTGTGGTTATCAGAGGTAGATTGGAGGTTTAGATTAATAGTTACTGAGGAGTTCAAGTGGATTTTTAATCCTTTAACATTTTCTCAGCAACTGTTAAGCTTGTGAATTGGAAACTTCCAAGATTTTTGACTTTAAGGGACTTTTTGGGAGGATAATTGGCAATCAGACTTTTAAGTTTCCTGGTCACGTGTTGCTCAAAGTCAGCTACATTGTAATTTCTACTCAGTCCCAACGTGCAACTTTAATCTACGCTGCGGTAGCAACTGTCGAGCCATTGTAATTTCTCGGCCATTATCTCCTCTATCTCAGATGAATTATACTGTCAATATTTAAGAAAGAGCCTTCAGATTCTTGACAATAGGTATCCCTGAATCAACTTTAAACTGATTACATGGCCATAACACTTGTCTGCAGGAGGTTTTCGCACATCATAAAACAGTTCCCCATTTTCCCTACAGGCACAAAAATAATTTAGGAGTCTAAGAAGTTGGAATATTAACTTTCATTTTTGCAAGGAGGGAATGTGGTGCCACTCTACTAAACTGTGTTCAGTTCTTTCTGCTCTGATTAGAGCACATCTGGATTGTTGTGTTCATTCATGGACACTGCACTTTATGATGTATTGGCCTTGAAGGATAAGCAGCACAGATTCACCAGAATGGTATCTGCATTAAAAGGATTAAGTTATGAGGACAGGTTGTATGAACTGTATTTGGACTTCTTTGAGTATAAAAAGTTATGTGGTTATATAGTTATGGTGATTTAGACAATTAAAGAATTTAATTGGGTCGACACACTTAAACAAGGGGGAGCAACATTGAAATTAGAGTAAACTATTCATGATGATATTAGAAAACACTATATGAAATAACGTGTACTGAATTTCAGGAACTCTGTCCCTCTAAAAGCTGTTGAGCCCAGAACAGTTAAAAATTTTAAAACTGAGGTTGATAGATTTATACTTGGCAGGTTATCAAGTATTTTGGAAGTAGGGTAGTTTTTGGAACTGGGGAGTTATAATCCATTCAACCATCTTCTAACTGAGTGTCACAACAGGCTCGAGAGGTTGAGTAGCTTATTTCTAGTTTTATGACGGAATCTTACTAAAGGTTTGTAAGGAGATTTGCTGGTCAACTGGAAAGCCAGTGAGAGACCTTGTTGCTCTTTTTATGTTGAATCATAAGGCAATTAAGCTAGAGCGAAGCCAGTGGTGGATTTTTCATTGGAACTGAGATCCCCAATGTCCTGCCTCATGAAAAGTGCCCAACAAATCAGAGTTTAGCAATTCTTTTGTTCAGCAGCAGGAAATAGTAATTAATAGTAACTTTTAGAGTCATTGAGATGTGCAGCACAGAAACAGACCATTTGGTCCAACCCGTCCATGTCGACCAGATATCCCAACCCGATCTAGTCCCACCTGCCAGCTCTTGGCCCTTATCCCTCTAAACCCTTCCTATTCATATATCCATATAGCTCAAATCCTCCAACCCTGGCAACATCCTTTCTGAATCCTTTCAAGTTTCACAACATCCTTCTAATAGGAAGGAGACCAGACTTACACGCAGTATTCCAAAAGTGGCCTAACCAACATCCTGTACAGCCACAACGTGACCTCTCAACTCCTGTACTCAATACTCTGACCAATAAAGGAAAGCATACCAAACGCCGCCTTCACTATCCTATCTACCTGCAACTCCACTTTCAAGGAGCTATGATCTTGCACTCCAAGGTGTCTTTGTTCAGCAACACTCCCCAGGACCTTACCATAAAGTATGTAAGTCTTGCTAAGCTTGTGTTCCCAAAATTCAGCACCTCACATTTATCTAAATTAAACTCTGCTTTTCCTCCACCCATTAGCCCATCTGATCAAGATTCTATTGTAATCTGAGGTAACCTTCTTCAGTGTGCGCTACACTTTCAATTATGATGTCATCTGCAAACTTACTAATGATATCTCATATGCTCACATCCAAATCATTTATATAAATGATGAAAAGTAGTGAACCCAGCACCGATCCTTGTGGCACTCCACTGGTCACAGGCCTCCAGTCTGAAAAACAAACCTCCTCCACCACCCTCTGTCTTCTACCTTTGAGCCAGTTCTGTATCCAAATGGCTAGTTCTCCCTGTGTCTATGAGATCTAACCTTGCTAACCAGTCTCCCATTTTGAAGTTTTTTTGTCTTTACTTTCTCCTGAAGCTGTGAATTGATGTCTGGTGATTGTGCACCTTCCAGTTTCTCACTCTTGTACGGAACCTTTACATGAGAACTGGCACAATGTTGACAGTTCAGTCAATCATGGATTAAGTAGCAAAGTGCCTTAGTTATATAAAACTAAATCCACATGTACATGTACACTTAGTCAGGATTTGTATTATTAGCCTTTACCATTTTATTCTCTCCATAGACAGATTTGCAGAGGACAATTTTGGAATCTTTATTGCAACCTGTTAATTCAGCACAAGGTCAGAATTTAACTTAGGATATTCTGACATGTATTGTTCAGCTACACAGTAACAACTATGGTGATGATGTTATGGAAGATTTGGTAATGACATTCAAGTCTATATATAGATAGAGTCATAGAGATGTACAAGATGGAAACAGACTCATTGGTCCAACCTATTCATGCTGACCAGATATCCCAACTCAATCTAGTCCCACCTGTCAGCACCAGGCCATATTCCTCCAAACCCTTCCTATTCATATACCCATCCAAATGCCTTTTAAATGCTGCAATTGTACCAGCCCCCACCACTACCTCTGGCAGCTCATTCCATACACATACCACTGTGTGTGTGAAAAGGTTGCCCCTTAGGTCTCTTTTATATCTTTCCCCTCTCACCCTAAACCTATGCCCTCTAGTTCTGGACTCCCCCAACCCAGGGAAAAGACTTTGTCCATTTATCCTATCCATGCCTCTCATAATTTTGTAAACCTCTATAAGGTCTCCCCTCAGCCTCCAGTACTCCAGGGAAAACAGCCCCAGCCTGTTCAGCCTCTCCCTATAGCTCAAATCCTCACTCTGGCAACATCCTTGTAAATCTTTTCTGAACCCTTTCAAGTTTCACAACATCTTTCCGATAGGAAGGAGACCAGAATTGCACGCAATATTCCAACAGTGGCCTAACCAATGTCCTGTACAGCCGCAACATGACCTCCCAACTCCTGTACTCAATACTTTGACCAATAAAAGAAAGCATACCAAACGCCGCCTTCACTATCCCATCTACCTACGACTCCACTTTCAAGGAGCTATGAATCTGCACTCCAAGGTCTCTTTGTTCAGCAACACTCCCCAAACCCTTACCATTAAATGTATAAGTTATGGTAAGATTTGCTTTCCCAAAATGTAGCACCTCGCATTTATCTAAATTAAATTCGATCTGCCACTTCTCAGCCCATTGGCCCATCTGGTCCAGATCCTGTTGTAATCTGAGGTAACCCTCTTCGGTATCCACTACACCTCCAATTTTGATGTCATCTGCAAACTTACTAACTGTACCTCTTATGCTAGCATCCAAATCATTTATGTAAATGACAAAAAGTAAAGGGCCCAGCACTGATCCTTGTGGCACTCCAGTGGTCACAGGCCTCCAGTCTGAAAAACAACCCTCCACCACCACCCTCTGTCTTCTGTCTTTGAGCCAGTTCTGTATCCAAATGGCTAGTTCTCCTTGTATTCCATGAGATCTAACCTTGCTAATCAGTCTCTCATGGGGAACCTTGTCGAACGCCTTACTGAAGTCCATATAGATCACATCTACCGCTCTGCTCTCATCAATCCTCTTTGTTACTTCTTTAAAAAAACTCAAAAGGTGCTAATCTCGCTGAAGGTGCATTTGGGTTCATAGCAGTGAAGGGGTTTCAATTTATTCCATTTATAAATAATAAATGGAGCAGGAAAGTTTACTTAGATCATTTGCCTTTATGGTTTTCTTGCTAAATTCTCAACATTCTTTAATAAAGATACCACCACAACAGGATGAAGTTAGATACATTTTTAAAAAAAATGTTGTTCTTGAGTTCAGGATGTCACTGACGTCCTTTCTTGCCATTCCGAATTGCTGTTGGGAAGGGTAGTAGCTGCATGCTTTTGTGCACTCTTGCAGTCCATGTGGTGCAGGTACATCCAGTGTTTGATGCAGACTTTTAGCATTTTTTGGCCCTGTGATTGTGAAGGAATGGTAATATATTTCCAAGTTAGGATGGTACATGTCTTGCAGGTTATGGTGTTTCTATATACTTTTACTGTCTTTATTCTTCTAGGTGGTAGTGGTAACATGTTTGGAAGGTGCTAATCAAGAAGGATACTTTCACCTAAATGATGTCAGAGCTGGAAAGCGTTGCAGCTGTAACAGATTTTGATCAAATACAGCAAAGGGAGGAAAAATGGGAGGGATGGTAAAATCAGCAGCAGAGGCCTGTGATACAAGTAGTCAGGAGAGATAAAATATCTTTATAGTTTTCTGTCAACCATAAAGTAAAGATGGTAATGAAGACCCTGCAGAGCATACAGAGGCCATTTGGCCCATCAGTTCTGTTTCAAACCTCCAAAGATCATCCCACCCTTTCCTTATAACCTCACAGTTACCACAGTTAAATCACTTAACTTGCACACCCCTGGGCATTGTGAGCAATTTAGCATGGCCAACTCACCAAATTGCCCATCTTTAGACTGTGGGAGGAAACTGGAGTACCCAGAGGCAACTCCTGCAAACGTGAGCAAGTGTGCAAACTCCACATAGACAATTGCACGAGGGTGAAAGTAAATCTAGGATTCTGACATTGTGAGGCAGCAGTGCTAACTACTATGCCACCCATTGCTGATTATAATGGAAGCTGCTTACTGAATCTCGAGCAGTAAACATTAGCACTGATTTAAATGAATAGAATTGGTAGAGTATGAAGGAATGCTCTTGTATACAAAGCATTCTAATGTAGAAAAATAATCTTGAAGTAACTGGCTATGGCGAGGCATTGCTTCGGTTTATCACATTCTGTTTTGGCTAATTTGCAGCATAAACAAATTTGTGAACTGGCTAAGGTAGCCTATGTAGATCGAAGGAGCAGAAGGAAGATGTAATTAAAGCTGAAAAATGTTCTTTATAAAGTTAAGTATGCTTGTTAGAAGGGTTTGTAACTAGGTTAGAGAGATAACACTGAGTTATACATTCTCAGCTTTTGATTGTTTTATTCGTAATTTTTATATATTTGTCAGTAGAAGTGCCTCTGAATCACAAGGTTCTTGATTCAAGCCCTACTCCAGAGATTTAGCACAAACATCAAGGCTGACATTTACAGCAGTAATGAAGGAACGTTGCAGTGTCAAAGGTGTGCTGTATTCTGGATGAGATGCTGAACTGAGGGCTGTCTGCCTATTTGGATGGATGTAAAAGATCTTGTAGTAATACTTTGAAGAAGAACGGAAAAGTAATCACCAGTGTTCTAGGTAATACTTATCCCTCAATCGTCAGCAAGGAGTGCAGGTTACCTGATCGCATTGCTATTTGTGGGAGTTTACGGAGTGAAATTAATTGCTAATTCGTTTCATATGTTATTGTACTCCAAAACGTATTTCAATGATTGTAATGTACTTTGAGATATCCAGTTATGAAATAGCTGTATAAATGCCAGTCTGTCTTTACCACAAGATATATAATCACGTGTTATACCATAGCTTCTGCATTCCCTTTTTGTTTTGTTTTCTTAAGAGTAATTGCACTAACTTTGTCATGCGTCACCAGGTGTTGGAAAGCCCTTAGGCTATGATCTTTCACTCCTTTGAAGTTTTAGACTTGATAACAGAATTCTCAATATTCCATTGTTGCATGTTACATTCACTACCAACCTGCATTGCCTACACTTGAAAATAGTTTTGTTTATGGCATAGTAACTCAATGTTATGGATAACGTAGTAACAAATAGTTTCTGCATTTAACTGTGGACACTATAACAGTTGTTTAATTTAAGGGACATCCAGATGATGCAGATTACTTGAAATTGTTTTTGTCCAAAGCGTGAAGAAATTTTGAAGATTGGTTTTAAGTCACATACAGAGACTGAAGTCTGTGAAATTTGCATAGTTGCAGAGCTTCGCTCTCGAATTCCTGCTCCTCTAAAGCTGAAGAGAAAGTACAGGTCAGCAACTTGATTGTGCTGTGAAAAGTTCCCTTCTGGTTCATTGTTTTCACAAGAGTGAAAACAATGTTTTAAAAACCACTATACTTGTAACTCGACTTTTATAAGTTGACATGTATTTCATTTAATAACTGTTTCATGACTTATGAAAAAATACTTAGGAAACTTTAAATAATCAGGTTTGTTCTTTTTAGGTAAATAAACCCTAATATGTTTAGTTTATGTTCTTCCCACAGAATCATAGAATTCCTACAGTGTGGAAGCAGGCCATTCGGCCCAACAAGTCCACACTGACCCCCCCAAAGAGAAACCCACCCAGACCCAATTCCCTACCCTATTACTCTACATTTACCCTTGACTAATGCACCTAATCTACACACCCCCTTGAACATTGTCTGCAATTTAGTATGGGTAAAAAGTGAGGTCTGCAGATGCTGGAGATCAGAGCTGAAAATGTGCTGCTGGTTAAAGCACAGCAGGTCAGGCAGCATCCAAGGAACAGGAAATTCGACATTTCGGGCCAGAGCCCTTCATCAAGGGCTCTGGCCCGAAACGTCGAATTTCCTGTTCCTTGGATGCTGCCTGACCTGCTGTGCTTTAACCAGCAACACATTTTCAGCTGCAATTATAATGGCCAATTCACCTTTTGTTTGGCACAGATCTTGTGTGAGGTCAACTAGGAGAAAGTGAGAACTGCAGATGCTGGAGTACCAGAGTTGAAAAATGTGGTGCTGGAAAAACACAGCAGGTCACTCCTGCTCCTCGGATGCTGCCTGGCCTGCTGTGTTTTTCCAGCACCACATTTTTCAACTCACAGATCTTGTGTGCCTATTGTTTTGGCAATGTGCCATTTTTCTTCTGTTGAGAATCTTGGGATCCAACATTGAATTATTTAATTATTGTGTTTAGCAATTCATGCTATTTTTGTTTCACTCTTAACTTGATAAATGTTGCAATCCCAGATCATTAAAATAACCCCCATCTTTCATGAAAACTCTGAGGAATTATGATGTATCCAAGTACATGACCAAAGAAAAACGTTATAGGTACACACATTACTGGACTTTTAAATATGTTTGACAGCTAACTAAATTACAGTTCACCTTTTCCACATGTTAAAACCTTGCTCAGTTTTCTATTCAAGCTGGGGGTATTATGTATACTCGAGTGGCAATTTATTGAATGGAAGAGGAGGGTATTTGCTGGAAGAGGTTTGAATGTCACTGCGGTAAGAGAGCATAAATGAAGGGGACTGAAATATTGGCTGTCTGATGTTCTTGTGCCTGGTCATCAGCCTGAAGAATCTCAGCTGCTCCTACTTGTGTAAATCATGGGGATGGTTGCCTAGATACAGATGCATTTGATTAGCTTGTTCTTCCCTTGAGATTCTGCACCACCCTATTAATGGAAAACAGCAGCATTAGAAAGTGAGAAAAATGGTCTTCCATAAATGTATTTTTGTCCACACTGAAGTTGCAGCAAGGATGAAAAACACTGATGTGCACCCCAGGCTGTCTTTATTATTCCAGAGCTGACATTGAATGTAAACAGAAGATGACTCATCAGTCAGACAACAAATGTCACTGTCAGGCGTTATCTTTAACTGAGAATTCTAAACACCCACTTGTCATCTGCTGCACGTACAGGTCTATGATTTCATTATCCTTTACCCTTGTATGGGGTGAACGGAGCCCATCTGTAGAATTGTGGAAAAACAAGGCAAATTTATTTTGGAGTAATTACTGGTTGGCTTGAAAGAGATGATGATTTTTAGGTAATTCATCATCATCTGTATTAGTTTAACACAATTTGCTTTGTAATGAAAAAATATACAGGAGTGGTATGGACGACAGGCATGTTGTTGGGATTATAAATGTTGTTCATACTAATTACTGCAGCACCTTTCATAATTCACAGATTTTATTGAAATACATTGATCTTTGGTAAACTTTTGATTCTGCTTTTATTAAAAATACAATGAAGTAATTTTGGATAAGATTTTGGGGCTTCAAAGCTGTAGAAGGCAAAATGGTTTTATACAAAAAGGAGAGAAGCAGTTTTTAAAACAAAAATCTGAATGCTCCCTGTTGTTAGTAATGTAATGGTGGCAATAATTGTGATTATGTTAATCATTGCAGTATGATATACAAAGAAAATAAATGGTAAAATGCACATTAAAAAATGCTGTGTCATTACATAATGGGATTGCATTCTCAAAGTGTGTCTTTGAATTGTAGGACTTCTTTTAAAAATAAACTATTAACCTTGCTCTTTAATTTTCTTGATTCCTTCCTGTTTATGGCTGTCTATTGACTGATTGAAGAAGTGAATAATTCTCTTGTTTACAGGCCTTAGTCTCTCTTGAAGTAATGTTCAGAAGTGCAAAGATGGTGGCTTACTTTCAATAGCCAGTTTCTGCAAAGAATATGTTGCTAAGCGTGAAGATGTGTGTCTGTCCATGCCACGCAATAACACAATGACCCTGAAAATCCACAGGGCCACTTCCTGGCATAAATGTCAGGAAGTTCCCACCCATCATTACCATGACCTATCGAAACTTAAATTTAGTTATTCATTTTTCTCTAACTGAAAACGAATGATTGATTGAGGTTTAAGTCCATCTTGTGTGGTAGGTCAAGTTGGTGCTAATAAATATCAACGTGTTTTACTCTACATTCTTTTCCCTTGCAATCAGGAAACAGTTACTGAAAAAAATCCAATCCACTTCCTAGATCAGTCATTTGTTCAGAACTTTGTTATTTTTAAACCACCATCATGCTTGCATCCTAATTTTATGTATTCTAAAACAGCAGAAATGGAAATTTATAGCACTGGTTGTCCATTTAGCTTTAATTGGGATCAATAATATGAGATTGTAATTGCTTTATCAGATTTTACCCTAACATGATAAATGTTTTTATTTCCTACTTTATGCATGTTGGAGATGTTTCCAGCTGAACTCTGCTCTCTGTGGTTGGTTACTTCTGCTCAATTCTACAGTTTCAGTCTTGCCTGTTGATTCTGGTCCCACACAGAGTCACCCCCTAAGATGGTACTGATATTTAAGGAAAGATCTCTCTTCCCTGCGTCCACTGCAGGCAATTAACCTACGATATCATTTCACTTTATCGCAACTTCCCTTTTCAGGCCAATTCCCATCAACCCACTGCCAAAGCTATCAAATCCCAAAATCATTCCTTCAGGTTTAACAAAGCTGGAGATTGCTATCCTACAACATTGATAAATACCAGGTACCCTTAGACGCAGCCATATCCTTTTTTAAATTCTCAGCTTCAAAATGAAATGCATATGTTAAAAGTCCCAAAATATAAAAAAAATCATAGCATAGAATTTGATGTGACATTATAAATATAGGAGAAAGTGAGGACTGCAGATGCTGGAGATCAGAGCTGAAAAACGTGTTGCTGAAAAAGCGCAGTAGGTCAGGCAGCATCCAAAGAGCAGGAGAATCAATGTTTCGGGCATAAGCCCTTCTTCAGGAAAGGGCTTATGCCTGAAACGTCGATTCTCCTGCTCTTTGGATGCTGTCTGACCTGCTGCGCTTTTCCAGCAACACATTTTTCAGCTCATTATAAATATATATTAAAACTGGAGTCCTTACCGTCACTATATAGCTCAGCACTGCAACACGCAAGGGAGAACAGAGAAGAGGAACAATTGGTTCACTTGATCGACAGCATGGGCTTTGATCCTTTTTCTGGCTGGCATGAATTCGGTCCTTGCCTCCTTAAGGTGGTCAGTACATTGGCACTTTGGTGAGGACTTCCTTCAGGTAGAGGACGCGAAACACAGTGGAAGAAGGAGGCAGGTATACACCCGTGGATATGAAGATTGTGGAGGTGCCCTAGAGGAAATGAATTGTGGTCCTCACCTCGTTGTGCCAAGTTGCCACACTTATCCCATGGTTAGGAAGAGAACCTATCAAGGAGAATCTTTCTGCATTTGGATACAAACCACATTAGTATCCCAGGAGTAGCAAATAGTGCTGATCATTGTGCAATCATGAGCGAACAGCCTCACTTTTGTCCTTATGATGGGGAGATGGTTATTGATGAAACAGCTGAAGATGTTTGGGCCCAGGAATCTACCCTGATGAACTCCTCTAGAAATGCCCTGGAGCTCAGAAAACCTGTTTCCAAAAACCACAACCATATTCTCTTGTGCCATGTGTGACTCCAATTAACTGAGAAGTTCCCTCCTGATATCCATTGATTCCAATTTTGCTAGGGCTCCGTGATGCCACGGGCAGTCAAATGTGGCATTGATGTCAGGGGCAATCACTTTCACCTCACCTCAGCACTTTTGTCCATTTTTTAACCAAGGAATAAATAGATTGGATTACTTAGTGTGGAAACAGGCCCTTCGGCCCAATAAGTACACACTGACCCGCCGAAGAACAACCCACCCAGACCCATTCCCCTACACCTAACACTACGGGCAATTTAGCATAGCCAATTCACCTAACCTGCACATTTTTGGACTGTGGGAGGAAACTCACGCAGACACAAAAAGAATGTGCAAACTCCACACAGACAGTTGCCTGAGGCAGAATTGAACCCGGGTCTCTGGCGCTGTGAGGCAGCAGTGCTAAACACTGTGCCACCTTGCCGCCCATGATCAGAAGCCTAGTGGGCCTGATGGACTGCTAAGTTTAAGTCTGAACAGTGGGCCAGGAAGAGGTAACAATGTTTAAAGTAATGTGAGAAGAGTTGGAGGAGCAAGAGAGATAAGGTTTATTAAAATAATGAAACTACAGAATGAACAGGAGAAAACAGAGAGCTGTTTGAACCTTCTCTGTTGGTCATCAAGTGGATCTGAATTTAGGGTGAAGCTTTGACAGTTCAATTGAATATGGACAAATTAAATGGTAAATGCTGACGTACATGATTTATAATTGGAATTGTCAATAAAATAGTAAAATCAAATATATAACCATTTGAAAATAAAGATTTTGAATGGAAAGTGTGTGCACTTGTTGGGAATGTTGACATTATTATAGATGTGCTCAAACCTTCCAATTTTAACAATATAACTGTAAGTACTTGCCATTACTATCACTGTGAAACTGGCACAAACTTCTAGCATCCACACATGCTCAATTAACATAACAATCAAGTCATTGTTGTCAGTGATTACATGTTTGTTCACAGGGTGCACAGTTGAAGTCTCCTCGTAGGGCAGAATCCTACACTGCCTCTCTGGTGGCTTTGCAGTCAGGTTTTTTGAAAATTCTCCTGATAGCCTTTCTGCTGCCTTCCAGTGTGTAAGATTACATCGGTTTGTCCTAATTTAAGCTGCTTCCTGTGAGGCCTCTGTTTAGAGGCTGATTGGACGAATTCAGAGGCAGGTTATCCTGCTTGGGCCTTGGTGGGTAGGCTCTTACACCACATCAAGCACAACCCAACACTCTGATCCATCCTGTCTCGGGTCTGCCACTGCCAGTGTTCCATCCTAATTAAACTTTCCAATTCTCCCACTCATGATACACATTTGCTTATTTAGTTATGGTTTTCAGTGAACCCTGGGAACTGCTTGTACCCTCAGCCCTGGTCACTGCTGACACTACAGATCTGCTGATTAATTAGTATCAGGCAGAGATTGCCTGTATGACAGTCTGAAGTCCCATCTCCAGCCATTAGGGCTTCTTGTAAAACCAAAAGGTCCTACCCATAAAGATCTTCCAAATTCTCTTTAATTGCCATACCATAAATATCCACTTTAGTTTTATTAGTCTTGCTGTAAACATCAATTTAAAAACTTGAATGTTGTTGAATGAGTTGAAACTAGGTTTTGAATACTGTACTAAATTTCTAATTGCTGCAGAACAACTATTCTGACCCGGAAAAAAAACTGCTTTTCTAATTATTCTGTCGTTCTACTTGGGGAAAGTCAGCTTTCCATAATGATAAAAAAAGTAAGTGGAGGAGAAATACCCGACCTGTTTTCAAGTCTTCCTGACTTCAAAGACCGATCAATTGTCAGAGATCAAATGAAAGCTAAAACTATTTTATTGAGAAGTATTATGAACTAGACCAAATCACATTCAAATATTGAGGGATTTCAAGACTCGGGGGCACATTTATAAGGTGAGAGGAGAAAGATTTTAAAAAGATGCGAGGGGCAATGTTTTTACAGTCTGGAATGAACTTCCAGAAGAAATGGTGGTTGCTGGTACAGTTGCAGCATTTAAAAGATATTTAGATAAGTACAAAATGAAAAAAGTTGTTTGGAGGGTTATGGGCCAAATGTCGGCAGGTGTGACTTGTTTAGTTTGGGATTGTGGTCGGTTTAGACAGATTGGATTGAAGGGTCTGTATCCATGCTGTATGACTCTAAATCAAGGAGATAGCCGAGACCCTAACTTTTATCTTATTTAAAGGCAAGTGTAAGTGCAGTGTTCCAGATGTAATTTGATTGGTCACCCTATTCAACTTGAAGCAAAACATTTCTTATTCTTACACCCAGTTGAAATCCAAACAAAAGAAAAGAGAATTGGCATAACTTTAATCCTGTTGGGAAACCGAACAGAATAATGGATTATTTTACTATTAACACCAGCTATTCTCTTGTTGTAACATCTCAAACGCACCTTTGGCAAAGACAAGTTCTGTAAAATAGATTGTATCATACACAATGTTTCTCCAGTTGAGGTAAAAAGCCAAGAGAAAATTCGGCCAGAGAGAGAGAACTTGAGCTTTTTGCTGTGATTGAGAGAGATGTATAACAGCTTCCACATTCAAATTCAAAATCCCAACAATTCAAAGCTGAACTAAACTCCTGATTCTGTGGGAGCCTCACTCCACCCATTCATGCTGTTTCTCTTGTTCTAACTTTTAAAAAAAAACCCAAGGCCTTACAAGCTGTTTAGTTTATTGGCTTGAAAGAGGCAACTCAGCACATCTGTCTCAAAGCCACTCATCAAAAGAAAACAAGGCAAAATCCACCTCTTAAAGCCATAGTGTTGTCACAGAAGGAGTAATGTATTCATGTTTGGAAACAATGTTGGTGGGTTCAGAGACAGCAGTATGTGACTGTGAGGGTGTAATATTATGGAGGAGCGGTGGTGTGGGTACTTGATGTGAATGGTTGCTACCTCTTCACCCCTCTTAACACTATTCCAAAAAACAAAATTATCAATGGGTAGCTAACTGACTGGTTAGAAGCTGGCCCTACAGCCAAAATGTGCAGTGGCTGGGCTAAACAAGCTTCCAGTGGGATATTGTTCTCTCACTAGGAGCACAGGCTGGCCTGCAGGTCCAGAGCTGTAAACTGTGGGCTGTTGCTAGAGATGCCATGAATTGCAGAGAAGTCTGGGTAGTTTGTCCCTGGGACTTTTTTTGTAACTCGGAAAGGTGAAAGGGTTGGGGTGGGAAGAAAGAGGGAATGCTATCCTGAGAACATCCCTAATGGCAAAGGGCACCCTCCAAAGACAACATTTTCCCCTTATTCCTACCTTTTTAAGAACTCTAAAAAGAAATCTGTGAGTGGAGCAGATGAGAAAAGAACATCAAGATGGGTAGATAGAGGTAGATTCACTGGAACTGATTAGAGTTGGTTGTTGCTGTACTGTGAAGAAAGGAGCCAGCTGCTTGTAAATGTTAGGGTCTTTTCTATTCCTTATTATACAAGTTAGTGGTCAAGTTAGAAAAATATATGACATACAATGTAAGCAAATAAATAATAATATAACTAAACAATTAATTGAAGCTCATTAATGAATGGCAGGACAGCTGATATGACAAGCAGCATGCAGGAGCTCCTGGATACCTGTGTGATCTAAGACAGACATATCTGCAGTAAGTGTTTGAAGTTTGAGCAGCTTCAGCTCAGAGTTTCTGAACTAGAGGTTGATCTAGAGACACTGTGATGCATCAAGGAGGGAGAAGGTAGCCTAAATTCTTTGTACAAGGAGGCACTATTTAGGATAGTGTTTGTTTGTGATTGGTCAGAGACAGCTTGGCAGATATTGTATTCCATCTACCAAGTTTTTGCCCACTTACTCAATCTGTCTGTATCCTATTCTAAACTCTTTGTGTTATTTCACCACTTGCTTCCCACCTATTTTTGTGTCATCCTCAAACTTGGCAATAGTACACTCACTTCTCTTGTTAATTACTAATTCATTAATTACTATCTCATTAATTTATATTATAAATAGTAATGGCCCAGCACTGATTTCTGTGGCACGCCACTAGTTATTTGAAAGAGACAACTCAGCACATCTGTCTCAAAGCCACTCATCAAAAGAAAACAAGGCAAAATCCACAGAAAGGCTCTCTATCTGAATGTGCATAACATTCTTAACAAAGTAAACAAATTGATAGTGGACCTTGGGGTAAGTAAATATAACCTAATTGCCATTGCAAGACATGACTGAAAGATGACAAGGATTGAATCTTTAATATTGAATCTGTCTGGGAATTCTTGAACCCAGCATCAAAAAGGATCAGTTCGAAATCGTGCCCCTTATTATGACATTCAAGAAAAAGAAGCTAGACAAAGGTGGAAAATAACACTTAATTAAAAACAAATTTTCTGTAATTATTTGAGATGACATTGTTCCAGGATATCAGCATTGTGCTATCAATTTGAGTCGAGATGACGAACAGTATGGGAAAGGAGTCACTTGTTGGAGTTGTTATCACGCCTTCTAACTGTAATCCCAATATGGAAAAAATACATATGAGAAAAGTAAATTGGCTACTTGTGATAAAGGGACAACAATAATCATGGGTGACTTTAATCTAAGTTAAAATTGGAAAAATCATTCAGACAGGAAAACCTCAATGAGGAATCCAACAAATGTTTCAAAAAAGTTTCTTTGAGCATCATGTTCTGGAACTGACCAGAGAGCAGGTTATAATAGACTTCATATGTTTTCTTTATGGCTGTAAAAGGGAAAATAACCTTTAAGATTCTGAAGTTTGAAAGAGGGAGATTGAAAGACAAGATATAACTTTTCCTTTCGGAGGTATATTCTACTGTACCTGAAATAATGCGGCTAAATAATTACAAAGTTTTACTATCATGGGCGTGTTACTCCAGAGGAGCGATGAGAGTTGGCATCTGATTGCTTTGTCAGTTGAGTCAGAAATTCCAGTCAGAGTTAGAAACTATATTTTTAAACCTGGTCAGATGTAACAAAATATTCACTTTTCTTAAGATGACTTCTGAACTGATCCTGTGTAGGGACCACCTGTTATGAACCTGTCAGGGAATTCTTGGACCCCGGATCAAAGAGGATCAGTGTCAAAAATATGTCCCTTTATATAGCGCTGAGTGCCATAATCTGATGTTTAACTGTCCAGCAGACTTTTGAAAACTACTGTAAAAGGGTAAGTGTTTAAGGTAAGCATTTGGGTGGCATGGAGAATAATGGATGAATTCTTCGTGGTGACAAATACACAGAACACAGGAGAAATTTTTGTTTCAGATGCACAATATTTTACCTTTACTTGAATTCTTTGGGTAGGTTGGGTCAGGATCACTGCGGGCAGGTGAGATCAGGGGTTGGGTGGAGGAGAATTGTGTTAGGTCTGGTGGGGTCAGATTGAAGTTGGGGTGGGGAAATTGCCCATCTGATGGGGCCACAGTTTTGGGTTAGGTATCAAGATTTGGGGTTGGGTTGTTGGCTAGGTTCCTGGGCTGACGGGTGGGTATATGTGGTTGGGTTCTAGGAGGTGGGACTATTGCAGTGGGTCCCTGATCCAGCTGAGTCATGGTGGTAGGTGGGGGCAGGTCAAGTCAGGCTTGGGATGTGTGAACAGTTGCTGGATTAGGGAAGCAGTTCCTGCATCCTGTCAGGTTACCATAATGGGGGCAGGTGATAGGATAGGTTGTCAGATTGGGGTGGCATGTACCTACTCTGGTGGGTGAGTAGTTGCTGGGTCAGTTGGATATGAGGGAAGGGAAGGGGAGTGGCTGCTGCCTGCAGTTTGGCTGCGCAGATGCCTTATCGGCGTGGGGAGCTGGAGTTAGATGCTAAGTCTGATCAGGTCATGTTGAGATTTAGATGAGCTCTTGTCAGTGTGTGTCAGAGGTTCTTTTGGAGTATAGGGAGAGCTATGCCAGTAGAGTCGGGAAATACTTATCCAGGAGTTAGAGTAACTTTTAAATCCTCAAAGTTGTCTGCAGCAGAAATTCCACATAATCCCAATGTGCAACTCCAGTCTGTGATGCTGTCATGACTACCTGGCCACAAGAATGTTGTGCCAATCTGAGCAGGTTTCAGCTGGAGTTATTTTCATTGATCTAAGGTTAACAATCAATTTCAGCAGTTCTATGTGTGGTGTTGTTCCATAACATGTAACTTTGCAGTTGCATGTTGTTAATTGTAAAGTTTTAAGGGTCAATTACGGTCTGCAGATAATGACCATAAATCACATGTCGTTCTATTACTTATTGAATCTATAAAACTATGAAGAAGTCATTGATACTTATATTTATGGTCTAAAATGAAGTGGCAAATCATTGATGTTGCCTTGAGAATTTGAGCTACAGGGAGAGGCTGAATAGGCTGGGGCTGTTTTCCTTGGAGTGTTGGAGGCTAAGAGGTGGCCTTATAGTGGTTTATAAAATCTTGAGGGGTAAGGATAGGGTAAATAAACAAGATCTTTTCCTTGGGTTGGGTGGGTCCAGAACTAGAGGGCATAGATTTGGGGTGAGGGAAAAAACTTAAAGGGACTTAAAACTTAAAAGTTAAGGGGCAACTTCTTCATGCAGAGGGTGGTGAGTGTATGGAATCAGCTACCAGGGGAAGTGGTGGAGGCTGGTACAGTTACAACATTTAAAAGGCATCTGGATGAGTACATGAATAGGAAGAGTTTAGAAGGATATGGGCCAAGTACAGACAAATGGGACGAGGTTAGGTTAGAATATCTGTTTGGCTCGGACGAGTTGGACCAAAAGATCTGATTCCGTGATGTATGTACATCTCTATCACTGTATGAAGACACTATGAAATTATTACTTTTTCTTGCAAATTTTTTATACCTTCAGTTATATATTAACACATCTTTCAGGTATGTCCTGCTTTTCTATTTTGGAGGAATGCTACAGTTTGTACTCTTGAGTGGCTTCAATATATTTAGGGAGTGAAACTTAAAATACTTAATTATATAGAAAATCTTGTCCTAGCTGAGATCACAAAAATACTTGAAGGTTTGGTAAGGCAACTATGGTATGAGTTTATATTTCAACATATTATATCTTCTTTGATATAACAAGATAAACGCAAGTATGGGAAGCAGTATACTTAAGGAGTCAAATGTGTTTTGTTCAAAAATGTTATTTTTATTTGTGTTGTTTTTCAAATGGTACTTTTTCAAGAAATGTAAGCTATTGGCCAAACCAAAAAGGCTTATTTTAAATTATTTTTAGCTGTGGCTGTTTTTTGCTTTGCTGTTCGTAACGGAAAGTCAAGTGCATTATTAAAGTGAGGAAATATTATTCTCTTGTTATTATGACTTTTGACCTTCTACTTTCAGAGGGATAACTTTTCATGGCTTTGACCTATGCTGATCCAAATGACTTGTGTCACTTGGTAGTTTTGTTTTTGCTTCTTGATCCTAATCAGGAGAACTCTGAAATGGGAAAATGTTGCTAAATTTCTCAGTGAGTGAAAAAATTATGCTAGCATCATTTTGTATTCCTGTGTATGCTTTCTTTGACCAGTCTTTTTAGCACTTTCATGCAGAAGGTCTCTAGCACAAGGATAATAAGACTCGTTGTATTGGATCTGTCACTAAAGTTCAACCAATCTTTGGAAACAATGGGCAGAACCTCTCTCTCCAACATTGGGAAGCTTAATTAGGTTGGCCGGTGTTGCTCCTGAACCTCACCACCTTGGCCTCTGCAAAAAATAACTCAGTGGGAAGGCCCATGTTTGTCTGTCTTATCCAGTCACCAATTGAGACCACCTAATGGCTTTAGCCTGCCACTTCTTAGATTGCCTCCCAAGTGACAAGCTGCCTGTAGAATGAGAGGGAAATTTCCTTCATCAAAGGCAATTGATAACTAATCAGGGCCTGGACACCACAGAATCATAGAATCCTGACAGTGTGGTAAGAGGCCATTTGGTGTGTTGAGTCCACACCAACCACGCTCCTCCCCCCCACAGTCGAAGAGCATCTGACCCAGACCCAGTCCCCCACCCCCCACCCTATCACTGTAACCCTGCATTTCCTATGGATAATTCTCCTAGCCTGCATATCCATAGACATCATAGGGCAATGTGGTGTGGCCAATCTACCTTATCTGTATATCATTGATTTGTGGAAGCAAACCAGAGCGCCTGCGGAAACCTATGCAGACAGAGAGAAAATGCAATCTCCACAGAGACAATCACCCAAGGCTGGATTCAAACCTTGTCCCTGGCGCTGTGCCGTCCAAAAATCAGACTAATTTACAATTCCAGCTATGGTCAGGCAGGGAATTACGACTGTGAGCCACATCTGTGCCTCGTCCTCACTGAGAGAAATGCACCTTCTTGAGCTTTGCAACATTTATCTGTGTCTTGTGTTGTCTGTGGGACTGCAGGGTGTGTGTTTTGCCCAGTAGGAGACATGGTCTCCTGTATCGTGCTGGTGAGTACTGCCCTCTGGCCTGGAGCTCTCACTAGATGGGAGACAGAGGGGTTCTTCTGAGAAACATTCTCTGGGACTTGATTCCAGGAGAATGATGACTGCTGAGCTCTCCACTGCCATATTGGTTTATGCTTTGGCATGCTTACCCTGGAACATGCCTCTCATTAGCTGTCCAGCCACCTAATGCTTCGAAGATTCTGCTCAGTGTTCAGAAAAGTTGTTAATCATTCATTGCCTAGTAAAAGCTGTTTGCATCCTTGCTCTGATGGCTATGGATTTCTGTTTGCTTGGATTGATTAGATTTATTATTGTCACATGTACCAAGATACAGCGAAAAGTATTGTTTTGCATGCTAAACAGACAAATGATACCCTATATAAGTACATCAGGATATTCAACCAGAATGCAGAATATAGTGTTACAGCTACAGAGAAGGTGCAGAGAAAGAGATCAACTCTAATACGTGAGAGCTTTGGTCAGAAGTCTGAGAACAGCAGAGAAGAAGCTGCTCTTGAATCTGTCAGTACGTTTTCAAACACCTGTATCTTATGCCCGTTAGAAGAAGTTGGAAGAGAGTATAACTAGGGTGGGAGGGATCTTTGACTACGTTGGTTATGAAGCAGTGGGAAGTGTTGATGGAGTCAGTGGAAGAAAGGCTGTGCTCTCATGTAGGAGTAAATCATCATATATGCTGTTAAAAAGAATAAGCATGTCTGGAGTATGTGGTTTCTCGGGTTGGGGGAGTGAGGGACAGAGGTATGCAAGAGGTGGTAGTTTTATTGTTGCTGTGCGAATAATCAAGAAACCATTTATCCAGGTAAATGTTCTGCAAACCCAGACTGAATCCCACCAGGAGAAGGTTAATAAAAGTCTAGACTTAAACATCTAATGATGACCATGAAACCACTGTGAATTGTTGTAAAAACCCTCTGAATCACTAAAGTCCTTTAGGGAAAGAAAACTACCATCCTTACCTGGTTTTGCCTACATGTGACTCCACACCCACATCAATATGGTTGACTCTTAACTGTTCTCTGATAGGGCCTTGTATAGTAAGTGTCAACCTAGCTTCATATGGGTTTCATACTGATACGTACAAGTTTACCCGTCTGTGTGACCACGCTCCTCATTAAGTCTCATGGACTACAATACTTAAAATTGCATACATCATGTCCTCATCCTTACCAATCTGCCAGTTGCAGATACATCTTACCGTGACAGTGTCGGTTAAGAGTGATCACCGCACAGTCCTTGTGGAGATGAAGTCCTGCCTTTACATCATGAATACCCTCCATCAAAGCCATAAGTATTAATTTAACCTGGAGCGGCAGTGTTTTGTAGAGGAATAAGACTGTACTATTTTCTGGGTCTGTAGATTGAAAGAAGCAAAAATGGCCTTTAGTAGAGTGATATGCTCTTCTTGTCGGATGTGGGAGTTTAGAGAGAGTTTACGGGTTACTGAGGATTATATCTGGAAGAAATGCCATTGGTTGCGAATCCTATCAGATCGAATAGATCAGTTGGAGAGACAGAGGCAATAAGGAATTTACAAGAGCAAGGGGCTGTGATGGATGGCAGTTATGGGAAGGGGGGAAAGTCACAGATGAGTCACATAGATGGGTTAACTCCAGGAAAACTGCAGGAAAGGTAAGAGAAGTAAGCAGTTCATGCAAGAGTTTTCTATGGCTATCCCAATTTCAAACAAATATGCTGTTTTGGAAAATGTAGGGGGTGATGGATTCTCAGGGGAACGTAGCACGAATAGCCAAGTTTCTGGCATTGAGACTGGCTCTAATGCAATGAGGGGTATGTTGGGTTCCAAGAGATCAATTGTGCTAGGGAATTCTCTAGTCCAAGGTATAGAGAGACATTTCTGTGACCAGCAGTGAAAAATCAGAATGGTATGTTGCTTCCCTGGTGCCAGGATCAAGGGTGTCTCAGAGAGAGTACAGAACGTTCGCAATGGGGAGTGGGGCCAGCAGGAGGTCATTGTATACATTGGAACCAACAACATTGGAAGGGAAAAGGTTGACATTCTGAAGGGAGATTACAGAGAGTTAGGCAGGAATTTAAAAAGGAGGTCCTCGAGAGTAGTAACATATGGATTACTCCCGGTGCTACAAGCTAGTGAGGACAGAAATAGGAGGATAGAGCAGATTAATGCGCAGCTGAGGACCTCGTGTACTGGAGAAGGATTCACATTTTTGGATCATTAGAAGCTCTTTTGGGATAGAAGCGACCTGTACAAGAAGGACCATTGCACCTAAATTGGAAGGGGAAGACTATACTGGCAGGGAGATTTGCTACAGCTCCTCTGGAGGATTTAAACTCGTATGATGGGGGGTGGGTGGAGGGGGGAGGGTCCTAGGAAGGTAGTGAGAAAAGAGATTAATCTGAGAATGGTACAGTTGAGAACAGAAGTGAGTCAAACAGTCAGGACAGGCAGGGACAAAGCAGAGAACAAGGTAGGACTGATAAATTAAACTGCATTTATTTCAATGCAAGGGGCCTAAGAGGGAAGACAGATGAACTCAGGGCATGGTTAGAAACACGGGACTACAATATCATAGCAATTACAGAAACATGGCTCAGGGATGGGCAGGACTGGCAGCTTAATGTTCCAAGATACAAATGCTACAGGAAGGATAGAAAGGGAGGCAAGACAGGAGGGGGAGTGGTATTTTTGGGATAGCATTAGAGCTGTACTGAGGGAAGATATTCCCAGAAATACATTAAGAGACATTATTTGGGTGGAACTGAGAAACAAGAAAGGAATGGTCACGTTATTGGGATTGTATTATAGACCCCCTAATAGTCAGGGGGATATTGAGAAACAAATTTGTAAGGAGATCTGTTATTTGTAAGAATAATAGGGTGGTTATGGTAGGGGATTTTAACTTTTCAAACATAGACTGGGACTGCCATAGTGTTAAGAGTTTAGATGGAGAGAAATTTAAGTGTGTACAAGAAAGTTTTCTGATTCAGTATGTGGATGTTACCTATTAGAGAAGGTGCAAAACCTTACCTACTTTTGGGAAATAAGGCTGGGCAGGTGACTGAAGTGTCAGTGGGGGAGCACTTTGGGGCTAGTGACCATAATTCTATTCGTTTTACAATAGTGATGGAAAAAGATAGACTAGATATAAAAGTTGAAATTATAGATTGGAGGAAGGCCAATTTTGACGGTATGAGGCAAGAACCTTTTAAAGCTGATTAGAGGTTGATGTTCGCAGGTAAAGGGACGACTGGAAAATGGGAAACCTTCAGAAATAAGATAGCGAGAGTCCATAGAAAGTATATTCCTGTTAGGATGAAAGGAAAGGCTGGTAGGTAAGGGGAATGTTGGATGACTAAAGAAATTGAGGCTTTTATTAAGAAAAAGAAGGAAGCATATATCAGGTATAGACAGGATAGATCAAGTGAATCCTGAGAAGAATATAAAGGGCAGTAGGAGTATACTTAAGAGGGAAATCAGGAGGGCAAAAAGGGGACACGAGGTAGCTTTGGCAAACAGAGTTAAGGAAAATCCAAAGGGATTTTACAAATACATTAAGGAAAAAATGCTAACTAGGGAGAGAATAGGGTCCCTCAAAGATCAGCAAGGCGGCCTTTGTGTGGAGCTGCAGGAGATGGTGGAGACACTAAACGAGTATTTTGCACCAGTATTTGCTGTGGAAAAGGATATAGAAGATAAGGAATGTAGAGAAATAGATAATGACATCTTGAAAAACATCCATCTTACAGAGGAGAAAATGCTGGATGTCTTGAAACGCATAAAAGTGGATAAATCCCCAGGACTTGATCAGGTGTACCCTAGAACTCTGTGGGAAGCTAGGGAAGTGGTTGCTGGGCCTCTTACTGAGATATTTGTATCATCGATAGTCACAGGCGAGGTGCTGGAAGACTGGAGGTAAGCTAACGTGGTGCCACTGTTTAAGAAGGGTGGTAAGGACAAGCCAGGGAACTATAGACCAGTGAGCCTGACGTCAGTGGTGGGCAAGTTGTTGGAGGGAATCCTGAGGGACAGGATGTACATGTATTTGGAAAGGCAAGGACTGATTATGGATAGCCAACATGGCTTTGTACATGGGAAATCATGTCTCACAAACTTGGTTGAGTTTGTTGAAGAAGTAACAAAGAGGATTGATGAAAACAGAGCGGTAGATGTGATCTATATGGACTTCAGTAGGGTGTTCGACAAGGTTCCCTATGGGAGGCTGATTAGTAAGGTTAGATCTCATGGAATACATGGAGAACCCACCATTTGGATACAGAACTGGCTGAAATGTAGAAGACAGGTTGGTGGTGGCGGGTTGTGTCAGTGCTGGATCCACTACTTTTCATCATTTATAGGTCTAGTAGACAGTGAAGAAGGTTACCTCAGATTATAACGGGATCTTGATCAGATGGGTCAATGGGCTGAGGAGTGGCAAATGGAGTTTAATTTAGATAAATATGAGTGCTGCATTTTGGGAAAGTCAAATCTTAGCAGGACTTATACACTTAATGGTAAGGTCCTAGGGAGTGTTGCTGAACAATGAGCACTTGGAGTGTAGGTTCATAGCTCCTTGAAAATGGAGTCGCAGTTAGATAGAATAGTGAAGAAGACGTTTGGTATGCTTTCCTTTATTGGTCAGAGTATTGAGTACTGGAGTTGGGAGGTAAGCTAAGCAATCTCATAACCAATGGATCAGTGGAGGACACAAATAACATGAAGTCATTGACAAGGAGATTCAAGTAGCTGAGGACATAGAAATGATCATTATCGTGAGAGATAGTGTTGGGGAAGCTAATGGAGACAAAGGTAGACGAGTCTCCTGGCCTGATAGAATGCATCCCAGGGTACTAATAGAGATGGCAGATGAAATAGCAAATGCACTCTTGATAATTTTCCAATATTCACTGCACTCTGGGGCAGTTCCAGCAGATTGGAAAACAGCAAATGTAACACCACTGTTTAAAAAGGAGGTAGACAAAAGATTGGAACTTGAAGACCAGGTAGCTTAACTTTTGTATTGGGAAAAATGCTTGGATCTATCATCAAGGAAGAAATAGCAAGGCATCTGGATAGAAGTTGTCCCGTTGGGCAGATGCAGCATGGGTTCATGAAAGGCAAGACATGTTTAATTAATTAACTGGAAATCTGTAAAGACATTACAAGCACAATGGATAATGGGGACTGCATAGATGAGGTATATCTCGATTTCCAAAAGGCATTCGACAAGGTGCAGCTGAATAAGATAAAGGTGCACAGCATTATGGGCAATGTATTAGCATGGATAGAGGATTGGTTACCTAACAGGAAACCAAGAGTTGGGGATAAATGAGTGCTATTCTGGTTGGTGATCAGTGACTAGCGGTACACCTCAGGGATCAGTGTTGGGTCCGCAATTGTTTACAATTTACATAGATGATTTGGAGTTGGGGACCACACGTAGTGTGTCAAAGTTTGTGGCTGACGCTAAGATGAGTGGTAGAACAAAGTGTGCAGAGGACTCTGAAAGTTTACAGAGGGTCATAGATACTTTAAGTGAGTGGACTAAGGTCTGGCAGATAGAGTACAATGTTGATAATTGTGAAGTCATCCAATTTGATAGGAATAACAGTAAAATGGACTATTATTTGAATGGTAAAAAAAATTACAGAATGCTGCTGTGCAGAGGGACCTGGCTGTCCTTGTGCATGAATCACAGAAGGTTGGTTTGCAGGTACAACAAATAATTAGGAAGGCAAATGGAATTTTATCCTTCAATGCTAGAGAGATTGAGTTTAAAAGCAGGAAGGTTCTGTTACAGCAGTATAGTGTACTGGTGAGGCCACACCTGGAGTACTGTGGCTGCCTTATTTGAGAAAGGATGTACTGGCACCAGAAGGGGTGCAGAGGAGGTTCAGTAGGTTGGTTCGGAGTTGAAGGGGTTGACTTGATTGGAATTTAGAAGAATGAGGAGGGATCTTACAGAAACATATATTATGAACATAACTGATAAAATAGAAGCAGGGAGATGTTTCATTGACGGGTGAAGCTAGAACAAGAGGGCATAGCCTCAAATTTAGGGGGAGCAGATTTAGGAATGAATTGAGGAGGACTTCTTCACCCAAAGGGTTGTGAATCTGTGGAATTCCCTGCCCAGTGAAAATACTTTTGGCTTCCTCACTGAACATTTATAAAGCTAAGATAGATAAGTTTTTTTGAACATTGAAGGAATTAAGGGTTATTGTGAGGGGGTGGGTAAGTGGAAGTGAGGCCATGAAAAGATCAGCCATGATCTTATTGAATGATGGAGTGGGCTTGAAAAGCCAAATTGCCTACTCCTGCTCCGAGTTCTTATGGGTCAAAATCATGGAATTCCTTCTGTAAAAGCATTGTAGGCTTTCCTGTACCAAATGAACTGCACCAATCCAAGAAGGTGGTACACCACAACTTTCTCAAGAGTAATTTGAAATGTGTCACAGAGGTAAACAGTATAGAAACAGCCCCTTCAGCCCAAATTGTCCATGCCACCCAGGTTTCCTAAACTAAGCCCGTCCCATCTATCTGCTTTTGGCCCATATCTCTCTAAATCTTTATCCACATAACCGTCCAAATGTCTTTCAAATGTTGTAATTGTATCTGCCTCTACTACTTTCTCTGGCACTTCATATACTCACCGCCATTTGTGTGAAAAAGTAGCCCCTCAGATCCCTTTTAAATCCTTCCCCTCTGACTTTTAATCTGTGCACCCTAATATTGGACTCCCCTATCCTGGGGTAAAGACCTTGACTTTTACCTTATCTATGCCCATCATGAATTTACAAATTTCTATAAGGTCATCCCTCAGCCTCCCACACATGAAGGAAAAGAGAAGTCCCAACCTATGCAGCCTTTCCTGATAGCTCAAGCCTTCCAATCTCGGCAACATTCCTGTAAATCTTTTTTGCACACTTTCCAGTTTAATAATATCAATTCTATAGCAGGGTGACCAGAATTATATGCAAAATGTAGTCTTACCAACTTCTTCTCCATGACGACCCAACTCTTGTACTCAGTGCTCTGACAGTTGAAAGGAAGTCTGCTAAATGCTGCCTTCACCACCCTGTCTCAGAACTATATATATGCGCCCCAAGTCTCTCCCTTCGACAGCATTCCCCAGGGCCCTAATATTAACTGTGTATGCTGAGTCCTGGTTTGTCTTAACAAAATGCAACACCTCTCATTAATCTGCATTAAACTTCATTTGCTATTCCTTGGCCCACTAGCCCACTATTTCTTGGCCCACAAGATGCTTCTGTACTCTTAGGTAACCTTCTTCACTGTCCAGCAATTTCATTGTCATCGGCAAACTTAGTAACCATGCCTGCTATATTCTCATCCAAATCGTTTTTATAAATGACAAACAATAGTGGATCTAGCACCAATCCTTGCTCGTCACAGGCCTCCAGTCTGAACAACAAGCCTCTCCTACCATCCTCTGTTTCCTCTCTTTAAGCCAATTTTGTATCCAGTTGGCGCTCTCTCCATCTGATTTAATGTTACTAACCAGGCTACTATGCAGGATCTTGTTGAAGGCCAAACTGAAGTCCACACAGACAAAGTTTACCGCACTGCCCTCATCTATCATCTTGGTCACACCTTCAAAAAACTCAATCAAATTCGTGAGACACAATTTCCAATGGCAGAAAGCCTAACCAGTCCTTGACTTTCCAAATGCATGTAGATTCTGCTTCTCCGAATCCCCTCCAGTAACCACCACTAGGTTCATCAGTCTGTAGTTCCTTGACTTTTCCTGGCATTCTTCTTAAGTAATGGCACAACACTTTTCTGACACCTCACCCACGGCTGTCAAGGATGCAAATATCTCCTCTTGGGGCCCTATAATTTCTTTCCTAATCTTGATCCCAGCTGTCTGTGCATTACCTATTCCCCCTTCTTTTCCTTGACCAGCACCCCTCTAGTCATCCAGTGTTCTCTACTTTAGCCAGCCTTACCCTTCATGCTAACAGGAACATGCTGGTCCTGAAGTGTTGTTTTCTTGCATTTGGAAGCCTCCCACTTGACAGATGTCCCTATACCTGTGAACAGCCCACACAATCAACTTTTGAAAGTTCCTGTCTAATACCATCAAAATTGGCCTTGCCCCAATTTAGAACTTTAACTTGACCTGACCTATTCTTTTCCATAACTATTTTAAAACTAATAGAATTCTGGTTACTGGTCCCAAAGTGCTCCCCAGCTAACACCTCAGACACTTGCCCTGCTTTATTTCCCAAGAGGAGGTCAAGTTTTGCCTCTTCTCTAGTAGGTCATCTACATATTGATTAAGAAATGTTTCCAAAACATGCTTAACAAATTCCTCCCCATCCAAGCACTTAGCACCATGGCAGTCCCAATGTATGTTTGGAAAATTAAAACTACCTACTATTACAATCCTATTATTCTTGCAATTATTTGCAATCACCCTATGTATTTGCTTCTCAAATTTCTGCTGACTATTGGGGGCTGATGGTACCATCTCATCAAAGTGATCACCCCTTGCTTATTTCTCAGTTGCACAGATATAGCGTGTCAGGAATATCCTGTCTAAGTACTGCCGTGATGTTTTCCCTAATCAAAAACGCCAGTGCCCCTCCTCTCTCGCCTCCCTTTCTATCCTTCCTGTGGCATCTGTACCTTGGAACAGTGAGCTGCTAGTCCTGTCCTTTCTTGAACCATGTTTCTGAAATAGCTATGATAACCCAGTCCCATTTTCTCAGAATGCCCTGAGTTCATCTGGTTACCTGTCAGGCCTCTTGCATTGAAATAAGTGCAGCTTCATTCGTTAGTCTTCCCTTGTTTCCTGCTGTCTATTTAACTTGCTTTTTTTAACTTCTGCACTAGCCTCAACCTTCTTTTTTGTGTCCACTGTTTAAAGTCCTACCCTCTACCAGACTAGTTTAAAGCCTCCCGAATAGCCCTAGCAAATCCCCCTGCCAGGATATTGGTCTCCTTCCAATTCAGATGCAACCCATCCCTCTTGTACAGGTTACCTCTGTCCCAGATGTGATCCCTGTGATCAAAAAATCTAAATCTCTGCTCCCTACAGCAGCTCATCTGTCATGCATTCATGTGCCCTATCATCCTATTCCTGCACTCACTAGCCCATGGCACCATAGAAATTCAGAGATTGCTTTGCATGAGCGCATGCTTTTTAACTTGTCTATACTACCTATATTCACTCATCCCTTTTTCTACCTATATTATTGATACCAATGTGTACAAGGAGCTTTGGTTGCTCATGCTGTCCTTTGAGAAATTGCTGCAACCGCTTCAAGATGTCCATGACCCTGGCACCAAGTAGGCAACACAGCATCTGGAGTCTTGCTTACGACTGCAGAAACACTTGTCTTTGACTAGAGAGTCCCCTATCACAATTGCTTGCCTGGGGTTTGCCATATCTTGCTTTTAAGCAGAGCCAGTCTTAGTCCCACGGACTTAGCTGTTGCTGATATTTTCCACTGCAAAGCTGTTTCCCTCCCAACGGTATCCAAAACACTATGCTTATTTGAGAGAGAGAGAACGTGCACCAAGGAGACTCCTGCATTACCTGCCTATCTCTCCTGAATGCTATCCATCTACCTGACTGAACCTACAATGTGACCACCTCCCTGAAGCAACTATCTGTCTCACTCTCTGCCTCGTGTATGCTGGTCAATGATTCCTGCTACTTCTCCAATGGATCTACTGTGGTCTGAGAGGAGGATCTGCAGAAATAGTCACCAGGGACATTTGACTGCTCCCTGATCTCTCACAGCTGACAGGAAGACCATACCACACCACTGACTGCAATCTCTGCATCTTTAATAACTAGATTTTATGTTGACGAGCTCTTCAAATTAGAAAACTTTAGAAGACTTTTTTAAACAAATAAATAGACCAAATAAGTTCACACCCTTGTTCAACCAATGACTTCCAAAATAATAGTTTGGAAATGTCCACCAGGACTTACTCACCAATCAGCCGCTCCCGTTGGTCCCACTCACTTTCTGAACTGTTACCTCTGGTCTACTCCTGCCCACTTAGGGCCTGTGGAAGTAGTAAGGGAAACAAGACACAGCGAGCCTCCCTTCTCCACTTACCTCAAATCCCAGCATTTCTGCAGCCTGTACTCTGTGCTGGTAGCACTGTTGGCTTTGCTTTTAAACTCATAAATGTATCATAATGGCTGGCACAGCCAGTGGTTCCCAAGTTCCCTGAATGAATAAAAATTTTCTGATGCATCACTTTTTTTGCATTTCACACGTGGTCATTAGTTTGAAGCACATGCAATGCGTTTGCCACGTAAACTGCTGAAACCTACTACAAGTGTGATGTTGCCATATGGTGACAAGTCCACACCCTTGGCTGCTCACTACCTGCCTCTCGATTGGAAGGCAATGCAAGCTACTGAAACCTGTAACTGAGCATTAAAGATCTGGTGCATTAAAATGAAATGTGAGCCACAGAGACTGGCAGTCCATCAGTCAGTGCTGAAGTCATTGAACATGCCTTTCACAAGCTATGTGAAGTGACAGACGTGGCAACCTCTTGAGTAATTATCAAATAAGTGAGCAGTAAGAAAGCAAAGCAAGAGCTATTTAATGCATCCTGTGTTGATGCATGTATGTCCCTGTACACAAAGAAACCTGGCAGAAGTATACAAGTGTCCCTGACTCCAAAGTGTTGAAGGACTGACGATGCAAGAGTTGGCCTGAGAGTAGTCATGATGGTGTGGTGAGGCTGGTTCCTTGTCGATGCTAACTTTCATGGATGAAATATCAAGAAGGATGATGAATATGGAACATGCAGGGACATTGTTATAAAGAAGTATTTGCATAATGGCCAGGACAAGTATTTGGTGAGCTGTGTCTGCCAGGAACCAGTGCTGATTTATATGTTTAGAATTTGTGCTGTTTAGAAACATAGGAAATAGGAGCAAGTGTTGGCCATTTGACACTTTGAATCTCCTCTGTCATACAACATGAATATGGCTGGTTATCCAATTTAGTACCTTGTTTATGCTTTCTCCCCATAAACTTTAATCTCTTTATCCCTTAAAAATATTCAATGTTTGGCCCTCAACCATGTTCTGTGGCAGTGAGTTCCATCGGGTTTGCCAAATCTGGGTGGAGAAATTTTCCTCATCTATGCCCGAAATGGCCTACCCCTGTGACCCCTAGTTCTGGAGTCCCTGATCATCGGGAGCATCCTTCCTATGATTAGTTCTTCTAGATTTTGAAGAAGGAGAGGAAATTGGTTGTGGCATTTAAAAGAGGTGAATTTGCTTATTTTCTGCATTTGAAGTACAAATGCAGGAAATAAGGTAGCCGCCACTCTATGGCTAGATTCTGAAGTTGTTTTTTGAAGCTTGAGGGAAAAATCAGCGAAATGTTCTTGAGTATCAAGATTCTGAATTTTGTTTTCATTACCTCCATATTTTCCCACTATTCTCATGATTGCTCATGTCACATCAGGATGCAATTCTGTGGTGAGTGTCTGATTTGACCAGTTTCTTGAGAATTGTTATGTCTACATGTAGTTTTTAATGTAAAGGTTTGGAAAGTGAGAAAAAGGTTGGCTTTATCTAAATTGACACCAGTTTGGTTTGCACTTAGATACTTGCAGGTTTGTTTCCACTGATTTGAGTTGTCATTGGAATGTTGTGATGAAAGTTGTGTATATCTAAAAATCATTTTAGAGTTTGAATTTGAAACTACAGAAGGAAGAGTGTTGGTTACTTGTGTGAATGAGTTTAAAAAGATAGAAAACTATGTCAGAAAGTCCTTCTAGAACTGTGAGCTCAGTCAATATGTCAGAGAGCAAACGATTGCAAGTTACCTGGAAAGTTAATGGAAGATTCTTTGTGCTATGGGGTTTCGACAGGGAGTAAGTATTGAAAAGCATTATGTTGTTCTTTGTATTGGATAATTAAGGATTGATCTTAATTGAGAAAATCCCAGAGACTAAAAGCTTATAAAATAAACTTCTGTATTATTGTTAAAATAAATCTGCAGCCTTGTGTGCTTGTTCCAATGAATGACCACCACGTTAAATAGAAAAAAAATCTATCAAACCAGATTTCATTTTATGTCATCTTTGGTTTGGGATAGTATCTATCTGACCTCTTAATTGCAAGCTTCACTCTACAATCTTGAATACATAGCCAAACTAACACCCGAGAATGCTGGTTTTTCAGACAAGATATTAAGACGCCAACTTCCCATTTCCATTATTCTCTGAATAGCAGGGGCATCCCTTCAGTTTTCCTGGCTTCTATTTATGCCTCAACCAACACCAGGAACAAAGAGTATTTGGACATTTATTTCATGTTATTTGTAGTCTTGCTGTGCGCAACTTTGCTGCTATGTTTCTCAACATTACAGCCAATGTACATCGGAAATACTTCATGGATATTGAGGTGCTTTGGAATGTCCTAAGGTCACCATAAGTTCATATAAATGCAAGTTGTTCCTTGCAAAGATGATTGTATTGGAAAGAAAGCCCACAGTGGCCACACAATTTGCTTATGATCATGAATATTACTTGAGCTGATTGGAATGGCTAATGCTAAAATGTGTGCCAACAGCTAATATGTAACTTATAATGTGCTGCTTATTGTCTCATTACATGGATGTTATTGCAATGTCTGATGAAATAGACACTCTGTGGAAATACCATAACGGATCTTCAAATTCTATGTTAAAAATCTTTGCCTTAGCAATAGGTGTTTCTTTTAGAGATTGCTGGGCTGTTGGCAGAACTAATAATGAGTCATTATTATGTGATTTTGAATTTTCCTGAATTAAACTTTTATAAAAATGTGCATTAATAGTACATTCTTTGAAGTAATTATCATGATTCTGTTGATAATAATCAATCTTGAATATTTTCAAACTCTTGTAGACAAAAACGGAATGTCATTTCTGGACCCATTCTAGGATCTTCATTCGGTACACCATTTGAAATTGGAGCAAATAGTGATCCTCACTTCAATATGCAGTGTGACTATAATTCTCCTTCAGAGTTAGACGCAATAACAAGACAGTTAACTTTAATATGTGATTCAGTTATTATAAAACAAAGCTTTTTTAAAAGTATGCTTGGTAGTCTGAACGAAGGGGAAGTTGTTTTAATTTAAATTCTCAGTTGTAAAAATGTGAAGAAGTTTTAAGTCTTTATTTGTACTCATTTTATCAATAAATATATTTTTGGATTTAGCAAAACATCGGGGTACAGGTGGATGGATTAGGAGAAGGCAGTTTCAGCACAATTTTTTATTGGACAGTGCACACTGAAAAAGAAGCAAGTTGTGAGATAAGATCGTTGAGTTCTTTCTGGTTATGGAATGGAAAAGTGACATATTTCTTGTATGGCTCATACCAAGAGTAGAGGAATATTTCCATTGTCTTTGATATTAGATAGTTTTTTTTTAGATTCCCTACAGTGTGGAAACAGGCCCTTCGGCCCAACAAATCCACACTGACCCTCAGAAGAGTAACCCATTTCCCTCTGACTAATACACCTAACACTATGGGCAATATAGCATGGCCAATTCACCTGACCTGCAGATCTTTGGATTGTGGGAGGAAACCCACACAGACACAGGAAGGATGTGCAGACTCCACACAGACAGTTGCCCGAGGCATTGAATTGAATCTGGGACCCTGGTACTGTAAGGCAACAGTGCTAACCACTGCGCCGCTCCTATTATGTTATCTCAATTTGCCAATTTTGCTAGATAATCAGAAAGCCATTATAGCCTCAGCACAAAATTAGGTAGTTAACAAGAAAGGTTTGTGTCCAGTCTTCAGATGGTTTTGATGACAATTCATCACGTTTTGAAATTTAAGCAGGAAAGTGGGTTGCCAACTTTTTGATCTTGTTGCCTTGGGTTGGTAAATGACATTGAACTTCACAATGTACAAGTTTTATTTTATGACTTGTCTTTTTACGAAAGTTTTCCATTTTTATATGGTATCCATACTGGGCTGTGCTCAATCTTCTGAGTGTTGTAGCTACAGTAGAAAATCTATCAAACAAACACTAGCATAATTTATCATAGCTAGTTGTGTAGAATGACAAAAGTATGGAATGTCTCATTTTAGTGATAGTGATGACAATACAGCACTATTTAAGTTTGTTATGGAAAAAAAAGAGTGAGACTGCAAAAAATAGGATTTTGAATTGAGGGAAATCCAGTTTTTATTACAGTAAGGCAAGATCTGGTTAAACTAGACTGTGAGCAGCTACTTGTGAGAAAATCAGCAGCAGAACAGTGTGGAGCATTCAGAAAAGAAATGGGGAGAGTAGAGACCAGCATGTTTCTTTAGGGTGACATGTAGGAGCAACAAACCCAAGGAACCCTGGATGTTTTGGAATATTCAGAATAAGAAGGGAAAGATTAGCTTTTGGCAGGTGCAAAAAGAGCTAATAAACAGAGGCCCTAATGGAATATAGAAAATTCAAGAGGGAAACTTAAAGTAATTAGGAGAGCAAAGAAAAAACCTGGTGGATAAGATAGTGGAGAATCCAAAGATATTCTGCAAGTATAATAAAGAGGACAATGAGGAAAGAATAAGGTCTATTGGGGACCAAAGGGAAACTATGCATGAAATTGGAGGATAATAGTTGAGTGTTAAATGAATATTTCACATCTCTCTTCACTCAGGAGGAGGAGGAGGAGGAGGATGTAGAGAAGGTCTGTTAGGTTCGTGAGCAGATTTGCAGAGGGAGTGAGGAAGTATTGCAGCCTTTGGTTGGCTTAAAAGTGGGCAAAATCCTATGTCCAGATGATTTGTACCTCGGGGTGCATTGCAAGGCAGGGCTCTAATCCAAATTTTATATTCCTCTCTGGCTGCAGAGAGGATGCCAGGTAACTGGAGGATATCTGATATGGTTCCACTTTTCAAGAAATATGCTGGAGGTAAACCAGGAAATTACAACTACTGAATCTCCCACCAGTGGGACGAAACATATCAGAGAAAATTCTGATCATCAGCATGCCCAACAAATTTGATCCAATTTTCTGAGGAGATGATCAGAACTTTAGACAACAGTGCAATTGATATAGATTACATGGATTTCAGCAGAGCCTTTGATGAGGTCTTACATGGAGTACTGACTAAGAAGGTAAATGCACATGGGATCCTGGGTAACTTGGCAAGATAGAGAGTAGAGGTAGAGGCTGCTTGTATGACTGGAGGCAGATGTTCAGTAGCTTATCCCAAGTGACAGTACTCCCTTGTCTTGATACTTCTTCCAAAGTGAATCATCTCACAATTTTCAGGGTTAAATTCCATCTGCTACTGATTTGCCAATCTGACTAATCTATCCATATGTTTTTCTAATCTTTCCTCCTCGCTGTCAATCATCCAGTCAATCTTTGTGTCATCTGCAAACTTCATTCCCCCTACATTTTCCTCTACACTATTTATATATGTATAATGAACAATGAGGGACCCCAAGGGAGTACCTGGTGTATAGCAAAACATTAGGCTATTCAGGGGAACCGAGAGATCTTTGGGTGCTTATCCACTGATTCCTGAAAGTGGTTATGAAAGCAAACAGGATACTTATCTTTACCAAGATTAGAGTGGTGCTGGCCTTTGCCCGTAACTTCGATTTTTCCTGCTCCTCGGATGCTGCCTGACCTGCTGTACTTTTCCAGCACCACTCTCACCTTGACTCTGAACTCCAGCATCTGCAGTACCTACTTTTGCCTAGTTGATTTTTACCAGTCATAACCTTCCTGCTTTTGTAATCTATGCTATGTTGGAGCTGTACAAAACATTGGTGAGACCACAACTGCCGTACTCCCTGCAGCTCTGGAGTGGATACAGAGGAGATTCACCAGGATGTTGCATGGGTTGGAGCATTTTAACTCCAGCAAGAAGCTGGATAGGCTTAGCTTGTTTTCTTTAGAGTAGCGAAGGCTAAGAGGGGACCTGATTAAGGTAAATAAGATTATGTGGGGCATCAACAAGGTGGATAGGAAGCACCTGTGCCTTTTAGCATTATAAAATCATCAGTACAGAAGAGGCCCTTCAACCCATTATGTCTGTACTGCCAAAGCTGCACTAAATCTACACTAGTCCTGCCCTCAAGCACTCAGCCCATAGCCTTGAATGTTATAGTTGTAAGGTCAATAACAAAGGAGGCATAATTTCAAGATGAAGGTCTGGAGTTTAGAAGGGATTAAAGAAAAGTTTTTTTTTCAACCAGAGGGCAGTGGGAATCTAGAATGAACTGCTTTGGATGGTAGTTGAGGTGGGAAACCTCCCAACTTTTAAAATCAATACTTGGATATGCACTTGTGTCATAATATTCAAGGCTATGGGTCAACTGCTGTGAAGTGGGACTAGTGTAGCGTACAGTAGTTTTTGTAGATGTAGACTTGATTGACCAAAGGGCCTCTTCTGTATTGTATGAGTTGTTATCATACTCTTTCAAAACATCCATGCGATTGTGTATTTTCATGAAATGCGTATTTGTGAAGGACTGTTTGCAAGCAGCTGTTATCCAAACTTGGCCTGAATTTGGGAAAATCAAGCAGAACCTCAATTACTTCCAGCAAGTTCTTCCAGATGTCTGAGGGGTTTGTGGTCTACAGTAGTAGTTACAAAACTTGTTTTAATATTTTCTGTGTGTCTTCAAAATAAGTGCAAAATGTAAAAACAAAAATCCAAAGGTATGTGCATCATGATTGGAGTTATTTTGAGCCTGCACTTTGCTAAATCTCTGCTGTATATTGGCTGTACGAATGTGCTACCTGTGCAGCTTTCAGTATAGAACTATTTCTTTCTCTGTCCAGCTGACACAGAGTTTGAAAGAGACTATTTAATGTTGCTTATAGTTTTTTTTAATGTAGAGGTGGCACTTTTATAGTCTCCAATTTGCCAATCTTGGACCAAGATTGTGTCATGGATTAAGAAGTTGATCCTTTCATAAAGAATTTTCAAAATAATAGGGAGTGTGATGACACAAAATATGTTCAAAAATACCTCTCTATCTGTTATATTTGTCATAAAAAGTCAATTAAAAATGAAAACTGTGGTCTATTGTAACTTCCAAAACTGGGTGACCAAAAGAAATAGAAACAGGAGTAGGCCATTTGGCAAATTGAGCCAGCTCTGCCATTCACTAAGATCATGGCTGACACAGCATTCATTATGTCCACTCTCCTGCCCTTTCTACATTACCCTTTAGTGTCCTACTGATCAAGAATGCTCCCAAGCCCTCTGTGGCTAAGAAAACCAAGGATTCTCAACCCTCTGAGAGAAGAAATTCCCCCTCATTTCAGTTTTAAATTAGTCCCCCTTTATTCTGAGACGATGCACTTTAGTATTAGACTCTCCCATGAGGAGAAACATTCTTTCAGCATTTCTCCTGTTAAGCCCCATTAAGAATCTTATGTTTCAATGAGATCACCTTTCATTCTTCTAAACTCCAGTTGTCTGATACCCCACTGATTGAACTCAGCTGCTACTGAAACCCCCATTAATGTATTTGTTAACTGTCCTCAATTTCAACAAATTGTCCTAACCAGTCTCTACTACTGAACATTCAAATTTTTATTGTCTGTATCTTGCATCAAGTCCATTTTGCTTGTTGGTTTTTGGTCTGGAAAGGTCTTGACTTTAAATTCTTGCTTTCAGAATCATGTATTACTTTAACCCTTCTCTTTTTCCATAACCTCAACCCAGCTCTATAACCCTGTGAGATCTCTGATCTCATCTAATACTGGCGTTTTTACATACCCTCAATTTCCTTCACACCACAACTCATACTCATGGCTTCAGTTGCCTCAGCACTTAAATCTCAAACTTTCTTCCAAAATCTGCCCATTCTTTAAAATATTTCCAAAAGCCTGTTTCAGCGAATAGTCAACTGTTGTAGTGCTTTCTTCTGCAGCTTGTCTCAAATTTTGCTTGATAATTCTCTATGTTGCACCAAGGGCATTTCAGCAGTGTGCACTGAATGCAAATTGTTGTTGCATAGCTCAGATAGTTGGTGGATAATTTTGCTGCATGTCATTGGTGCATATTTAGCCACCTGTTTTCAATCAACCTGTTTGGACATGCTATACCATTCAACTCTGTAGCAGGTGAGACTTGAAAACAGACCTTCTGGCCCAGAGGTTGGGACACTAAATATACCACAAGACCCATGCCTTGATCTGATTACTTGTTGACAGTTGTAGTATTATAGAATAGTTTTTTGTGTAGTTCTCACATGATTTACTGTAGCTGCAGAACAGGATTCTTAATAATGCAATTTACTTTCAATGCAACATTTCAAGTCTAGTACTCGATAAAATTCAAATCATACCAAAGAAAGGTTTCAACGTCACTTTTATATTGTCCATGGTTTTATTTATCAGAGCTTGAGCCCAACGATTAATAAGCTAAAGCTTTCTGAATTGTCTTGAACTATGTGCAGCTGTGTTTTGAAGGAATCCGACTTGCAATATTGCACCTCAGCAGCTCAGCTCTTTTCCGCAGTGAATTTTGAGCAGGATGACATCACAATGAGTTAACGGTCTGCCATCTGCAGTTTCAACGCAAATTTATTTTACAAAAGAAGACAGTAAAAATAAATTAAATAACATCATGTTAGCACTGTATTTTAATCCAAGCCACAAATGCCATCTTTTTTCCGTGTGATTATTGTGGATTTTGTAAACAGTCTCTGTTTTATTATAACAAATTGGACTGTTTTTGTGCTGTGCTTTATTGATTTGTAAAGGCATTTCTTAGTTTTTTTTAGTGTTTGAGTTAAGCCTTTTTTCCTTTGACAGCCATGACAATGGAAGAAAAATTTGCCTGTAACCTTATAAGGTAATTTTATTATCCTCTATCTGAAACATCATATTAAGAGAACAAGCACACAAAGGCTGTCAAGCAGAATCAAATTCAGCTCTCAATGAATCCTGTGTTTTCAGATAGCTCATGAAGAGTTCAATTTTCTGTTAGGTATATTTTAAATTGCTTTGATTTTGCAGGTACATTGAGATACATAACACTGTAATGTCTGGTTGTATATATTGCCACTGTCTAAATTTAACTTATGTAGGCCAACTAAAGAGAGATTGTGTGACATGTGTTCCAGAGCTAATGGTTTCAACCTAACATCTGTTTGCTGCTTAGGTATACAACATACATCAACAAGATGATTTTACTGATTTGAAATAAACTGATTTGTGATATGCAGGATCAAAAATACGGATTCACTGACTGATGAAGCATTTAGTATGCAGTGAGTAAATTGTGTACAGAGGATGAGGACTCCAAGATAGTTACTGGAAGCTGCTCTGACACTGAATGGAAACTCCCCTGAGGCAAAAGCTGTTTACCATTTGGGCTAGAATTGAAATAGCTTTGTTTGATCAGATTTCTCCAGAAATGCACTGATATTTTCTGGACTTTTATATACAAAAATAAGCAAATAGGAAAGGGAAGCAAAAATATTGAATATTTTGTCACTTGCACTTGATTTGGTAAAACCTAATGACTAAGAGTTTTCAACTGTTTAAAACATACAATTTAATGTGCCTGAAAAGAGATAATTGAGCATAAATGTGAAAAAAAATGCAGACAGAATACTTCTGTTTTCTAGCCTTGTTTTCCTCTATCTGGATAATATTGATTACTGAATGAAATGGAATTCTGTAGGGACCAGACATTGCCTGGGGCTGAATCAATATGGGTACGATTTATCTGCAAGCTTCAACAATGAATGCTCGCTGTTATTAAATTGCAGTGCAGATGGAATGGATGCAAAGTTAGGATAGCGAGTTGGGGGCTAGGTCTGGGGAACTGGAGGTTGGGTATCACATCCTCTCCAATCTTGTTCTCATTGGATAAGAAATTTCAACAAGTGTCACTTTATATCTCTCAAATTGTGAATCGTGGTGAATGCTTTCTTTTTTTCAACCCATGACTTTGAAGGTTCCCTCTCACCATTATGCTTTGGAGCAGCTAGCTAAGCACAGACTGGTATATCTAACTTAACAGCACAGAGGTGGAACAAGTGGAGAGTGTCAAGCTCCTGGAGTCGTCATCCACAACAATCTTTCTTGGACTCTTCATATTGGGCCTTTGTAACCAGTGCATCCACAACAACTTTCCTTCCTCAAGCAGCTGAGGAAATTTGGCATGACGGCGAATATCTTGCCAACTTTTATAGGTGCGCCATCGAGAGCATTCTGTCTGGATGTACCACTACTTGGTATGGCAACTGTACATTCAAGATCGGAGATGGTTACAGAGAGTGGTGAACTCAGTCATGACAATCACAAAGGCCAAAGTCCCATCTATAGAATCCCTCTATCAGGCCCGCTGTCAAGGAAAGGCCACCAGCATCCTCAAAGATCCATCCCACCCTGGCAATGTTTTTCTTCAACCTCCACCATCGGGGAGAAGGGAAAAGCCTGAACACACACACCAGCCGGTCTCGTAACAGTTTCTATCCTACTGCTGTTCAAGTGCTGAATGGATTCACAAACTCTTAACATTTGTCTGTACCGTGTTTTTGTTTTTGCCGCTGTTTATCTATTATTTACTTATCTACGCTGCTTAACTATGTGATCTGCCTGTATTGCTCGCAAGATAAAGCTTTCACTGTGCCTTGGTACACGTGACAATAAAATAAATTCAGTTCAATTCAATTTGTGTACTGCATTGCATAGTATTACTGCAGTTGCATAACTTTCATGAGCCAGTGGAACCGCATAAATTTTCAAGTGAAGAGGAGAAAGAGAAAACAACTTCCACTAGTCAGGAAACTGCCTATTTAATTCAGAAAAGGCAAGTGTGGTTTCTAGTTGAGTCACAATTTGGGGTGGGGGGAAGAAGCAGCTGATTGTTTCAATAGGCACAGTTCAGAGTTCAGGAGTAATCCAAGTGGCTGTTTTCTTGATACACAATGTGACTAACTGAATACAACAGATGTAAATGATTGTTTTGCATTAGTCTTGAAAGATGGATTTAGATCCTGAAATCAGTTGTAAATTGCTGGCTTGCGAATGAAGGAAAACATGCATTTGTAAATTTTTATTCTGAACTGTCAAGCAATCCCAACTTGAGTTCATCATAGGCTTCAGGGCATTGGTATCGATGGATTGGGTTAAGGGGCTTTTCGAAAAGGGATTTGCCTTTGAAGATTTTAGTAGGAGATGGCTGCTGACATTTCCATGGCTTAAAAGGTCAATGTGTTTCAAGAAATGCATGTGTAGTTCTGCCAACACTTAAAATCAGAGGAAAAAAATGGTCTAATTGCTAAGTTTTTTTATCTGCCTGAGAACTTTTGCTTTCATACTTTGTACAAAACCTGAGACAAACTAATATACAATAGCATTGATTTATCTCCTAGCAGACTTGTCTGCCCATGCCTCTGCTTGATTTAAATTCTGCTGCATTCGTTTCATTTTTATTTGAAGGCAAATAATACTTTTGAAGTCTGACCTTTTGAATTCTCCAAACAGCTCAGTGTGAAAATATCCAGGTTGCTGTTCTTTAGCACTGTGGGGGCACGCTGACAGAATCTATGAAATGACAATTTGTAACTGAAATTCTCTGTTGAAACTACTAGGAATGTTTTTATTCTGCACACATTAATCCATTTTTCTTCTTTGGAATGCATATGTGAAGCATCCAAGATCAAAACTGAAATGTTGCGACCGATAACCAATAATGATTTTTGTAGTCATGAATTTTGCTTCTATTTCTGAGCTTTCAATTATATTTGTATCTGTGACATTAAATAAACATGTATCCTGTTGGCTACATAATATGAATAGCACAACAGAGAAGGAACATTTACTGCAAATATGCTTTACATGAAAACCAATCTTTAACTTGATTTCTCTTTTTAAGAATAAGGGAGAAAAATATATTTAAGTGAAAGACAAGTGTACTTACCTGAGCACTGTGGATGATTTCTCAAGTTCTTTCTCCTGCTCATTGATTTTAAAACAGTTTAATGCAGTTCTCTTTCTTCATTATTCTCTCAACCAACTTGACTTCTCCGCTCACCCACCCCAACAAGAAGGTATTTCTAATTATGTACTGAATAATAATCTGCTGTTGGGAAATGTGCAGATTGTAAGCCATCTAGACTTTATACTCTCTTCTCCACCTAATCCTTATCAGTGCCTTCTGTCAAGTTCTTCTGCAGAAGTCAGGATCATATGAACAGAATTAGGCCATTTAGACCATAAGACATGGCAATATTCCATTAAGTCTGCCATTTATCCCTTTAAAACTTGTTCTGCCAATCAGTTAAATTATGGCTTATCTACTTCTTAAGTCAACATGTCTACTTTAGCCCTATATCCTTTCAAATTTCATAAACTTCCAAACTTCAACTAATACAAACCTAGTTTAAGTAATCTAAATATGCAAAGTGACTGATGGATGATGTAATATAGGTATTTAAAATTATGAAAGCTCTTAATAGATTGATTGCAAAAAAAATGTATTGTGTAAAAACGTATAACTGGAGGCCATCAATCCAAGCCATCAAGAAATCTAGAGGGAATTTTGAATTGTTAATACAGAGTGCTGAGATTGTGGAACTTACTGCCACATAAAGTAGTTGAAGCAAATACCTTGGATATATTCAGGGGGAAGCCAGACACTCCTATCAGCAGAAGGGAATAGAAGGCTTTTCACGGTAGATTGAGATGAAGAAAGCTGGAAGGAGGCTCGAATGGATCAAAATCACCAGTATGGACCGATTGAGCAAAATGATACATTTCAGCATTGGTATCTTATGAAATCCATAAGACATAGAAACAGAAATTATATCATGAGGTCCATTGCGTCTGCTCCGCCATTCAGTCATGGCTGATACGTTTCTCAACCCGTTCCCTCGCTTTCTCCCATAACCCTTGATCCCCTTGATACTCAAGAACCTATCTATCTCAATATACTCAATGACCTGGCCTCCACAGCATTCTGTGGCAATGAATTCCATAGCTTCACCACTTTCTGGCTGAAGTTTCTCCTTATCTCTGTTCTAAAAGGTCTTCCCTTTACTCTAAGGCTGTGCATCCAATGTGATCACGACTTCATAATTGCGATAGATCTCTGTGTGGTGCCCAGAACACTGTCAGATATAAAGTGTGATCTAATCATGGATTTGGATAGCTGCATCATAACTTTTCCTTCATTGTTTTTGAGTTCTCTAGATAGACAGGTTACAATTGCATTAGCCTTTTAAAATTATTTTCTGGACTTGTGCATTTTGTGACCAATGAGCCTGGATCTCCAAGTTTCTTTCAACTTCCATGGTAAAAACTTTAAAATAATTTAGAATTAGAATAACTGCAGTGTGGAAACAGGCCGTTTGGCCTAATACGTTCACACCGACCCTTCAAAGAGTAACCCACCCAGACCCATTCCCTTGCCCTGTATTTATCCCTGACTAATGCTCCTAACCTACACATCCCTGAACACTATGGACAGTTTAGTATGGCCAATTCAACTAACCTGCACATCTTTGCATTGTGGGAGGAAACTGGAGCACCCGGAGGAATCTCATGCAGACATGGGGAGAATGTGCAAACTCACCACAGACAGTCACCCAAGGCTAGAATTGAACCCGGGTCCTTGGCACTGTGAGGCAGCAATGCTAACCACTGAGCAACCGTGCCACCCTAAAGGTACTCTGCTCTATCCTCTTTTAGATTCAAAGTGGATTTCACACTTTATTGCATTGAAATCTATTTGTCACTGTTTTGCCTACTCACCTAATCTGTTTCTAACCTAATCTAATCTTGGCTCACACTGTCACGTATCGTTCAAGAGTTTGAGCTATTGGTGGAGGCTGAATAGGCTGGGGCTATTTTTGCTGGAATATTGGTGGCTCTGGAGTGACCTTCAAGAAGCTCATAAAATCATGAGGGGCATGGATAGGGTGAAAGGTCAAGGTCTTTTCCCCATTGCAAGGGAGTTCAAAACCAGAGGGCATAGGTTTAAGATGAGAGGGGAAAGATTTAGACGAGATTTGAGGGACTACCATTTCACGCAGAGGGTGGCGCGTGTGTGGAATGAACTGCCAGAGGAAGTAGTGGAGGCTGGTACAATTACAGTATTTAAAAGGATTAATATATGAATAGGAACGGTTTGGAAAGATATTGGCAAATGCTGGCAAATGGGGCTAGATTAATTTAGGATGTCTGGTCAGCATGGACAAGTTGGACTGAAGGGTCTGTTTCCATGCAAGATCTTTCTATGATACTATCTACCCTTGTATCAATGACAGCATTTAACTGACTGTGGCATCAAGGAGCCCTCGCAAAACTGGAATCATTCTGGAAACGCTGTCCATTAATTGACATCATACATAGCACTAAACAAGATGGTTGTGATTGTTCAAAATGAATCATCTGAAGAGAAGAGAAGACTACTAGATAGTGAGGTGGAAACTGGAGACTGTAACAATCACGAAGTTAGCATTACCATGGGGAAGAGTAGGCAGACAGCAGATGAACACAAAAGAACTGGTGGCCTGAAATATATATACTTTAATGCAAGGAGTACGGTGGGTATGGCAGATGAACTTAGGGCTTGGACTGGTGCCTGGGAGTATGATGTTATTGTGATCACAGAGACTTGGTTGAAGGAAGGGCATGATTGGCAACTAAATGTTCCAGGATATGGATGCTTCAGACAGGACAGAGAGGGAAGTAAAAGGGGGGGATGGGAGGAGTGGCATTGCTGGTCAGGGATGATATCACGGCTGTGCTAAAGGAGACACTATGGTGGTCTTGGGTAGTGAGGCTTTATGGGTAGAGCTGAGAAATAAGGGTGCAGTTACTTTAGTGGGGGCTGTACTACAGGCCTCCCAACACTGAGCATAAGGTAGAAGAACAAATAGGTAAACAGATTATAGAAAGATGTACAGGCAACAGGGTGGTGGTGATGGGAGATTTTAATTTTCCCAACATTGACTGGGATAAACTTAGTGTCAGAGGTCTAGATGGGGCAGAATTTGTAAGGAGCGCCCAGGAAAGTTTTCAAGAGCAGTATGTCAATAGTCCAACGAGGGAAGGGGCCATATTGGACCTGGTGTTGGGGAATGAGGTAAACACAATGACTGCAGATGCTAGAAACCAGATTCTGGATTAGTGGTGCTGGAAGAGCACAGCAATTCAGGCAGCATCCAAGGTGCAGCGAAATCGACGTTTCGGGCAAAAGCCCTTCAGGAATAAAGGCAGTGAGCCTGAAGCGTGGAGAGATAAGCTAGAGGAGAGTGGGGGTGGGGAAAAAGTAGCATAGAGTACAATGGGTGAGTGGGGGAGGGGATGAAGGTGATAGGTCAGGGAGGAGAGGGTGGAGTGGATAGGTGGAAAAAGAGAGAGGCAGGTAGGACAAGTCCGGACAAGTCATGGGGACAGTGCTGAGCTGGAAGTTTGGAACTAGGGTGAGGTGGGGGAAGGGGAAATGAGGAAACTGTTGAAGTCCTGGGGTTGAAGTGTTCCGAGGCGGAAGATGACGCATTCTTCCTCCAGGCATCTGGTGGCGAGGGAGCGGCGGTGAAGGAGGCCCAGGACCTCCATGTCCTCGGCAGAGTGGGAGGGGGAGTTGAAATGTTGGGCCACGGGGCGGTGTGGTTGATTGGTGCGGGTGTCTCGGAGATGTTCCCTAAAGTGCTCTGCTAGGAGGCGCCCAGTCTCCCCAATGTAGAGGAGACTGCATCGGGAGCAATGGATACAATAAATGATATTAGTGGATGTGCAGGTAAAACTTTGGATGTGGAAGGCTCCTTTAGGGCCTTGGATAGAGGCAAGGGAGGAGGTGTGGGCACAGGTTTTTACAGTTCCTGCAGTGGCAGGGGAAAGTGCCAGGATGGGAGGGTGGGTTGTAGGGGGCGCTTGGACCTGACCAGGTAGTCACGGAGGAAACTGTATTTGCGGAAGGCGGAAAGGGGTGGGGAGGGAAATACATCCCTGGTGGTGGGATCTTTTTGGAGGTGATGGAAATGTCGGCGGATGATTTGGTTTATGCGAATGTTTGTAGGGTGGAAGGTGAGTAGCAGGGGCGTTTTTTCCTTGTTACGGTTGGAGGGGTGGGGTCTGAGGGCGGAGGTGCGAGATGTGGACGAGATGCGTTGGAGGGCATCTTTAACCACGTGGGAAGGGAAATTGCGGTCTCTAAAGAACGAGGCCATCTGGTGTGTTCTGTGGTGGAACTGGTCCTCCTGGGAGGAATTGGGAATACGGCATGGCATTTTTGCAAGAGGTAGGGTAGGAAGAGTAGCTGTGGGAGTCGGTAGGTTTGTAGAAAAATGTCAATGTCAAGTCGGTCGTCATTAATGGAAATGGAGAGTCCAGGAAGGGGAGGAAGGTATCAGAGATGGTCCAGGTAAATTTAAGGTCAAGGTGGAATGTGTTGGTGAAGTTGATGAATTGCTCAACCTCCTTACAGGAGCACGAGGTGGTGCCAATGCAGTCATCAATGTAGCGGAGGAAGAGGTGGGGAGTGGTGCTGGTGTAATTACGGAAGATGAACTATTCTACGTAGCCAACAAAGAGACAGGAATGGCTGGGGCCCATACGTGTGTCCTTGGCTACCCCTTTGGTCTGGAGGAAGTGGAGGATTCGAAGGAAAAATTGTTAAGTGTGAGGACCAGTTCGGCCAAACGAATGAGAGTGTCGGTGGAAGGGTACTGTTGGGGAGGTCTGGAAAGGAAAAAACAGAGGGCTTGGAGGTCCTGGTCATGGTGGATAGAGGTGTAGAGGGATTGGATATCCATGGTGAAGATGAGGCATTGGGGGCCGGGGAAACGGAAGTCTTGGAGGAGGTGGAGGGCATGGGTGGTGTCTCGAACGTATGTGGGGAGTTCCTGGACTAGGGGGGATAGGACAGTGTCGAGGTAGTAGAGATGAGTTCAGTGGAGCAGGAGCATGCTGAGACAATGGGTCGGCCAGGGTGGTCAGGCTTGTGGATCTTGGGAAGGAGGTAGAACCGGGCAGTGCGGGGTTCCTGGACTATGAGGTTGGAAACTGTGGGTGGGAGATCTCCTGAGGTTTTGAGGTTCTGTATAGTCTGGGAGATAATGGTTTGGTGATGGGGGGTGGGGGGTGGGGTCATGGTCGAGGGGGCAGTAGGAAGAGGTGTCCTTGAGTTGGTGTTTGGCTTCAGCGGTGTAGAGGTCAGTGCGCCAGACTACCACTGCGCCCCCTTTATCCGCTGGCTTGATGATGAGGTTGAGATTGGAGCAGAAGGATTGGAGGGCTGCGCGTTGTGAGGGTGAGAGGTTGGAGTGGGGGAGGGGGATAGACAGGTTGAGGCGGTTAATGTCCCGGCGGCAGTTGGAAATGAAGAGGTGGAGGGCAGGTAATAGGCCAGCGCGGGGTGTCCAGGTGGATACAGTATGTTGGAGGTGGGCGGGAATCCTGATTGTGAAAGTAAGCTTGGAGGCAGAGGTGATGGAAGAATTGTTCGACGTCACGGTGTGTATTAAATTCATTGATGCGTGGACGGAGGGGGATGAAGGTGAGTCTTTTGCTGAGGACTGATTGTTTGTCCTCAGTGAGGGGGAGGTCTTGGGGAATGGTGAAAACTCGACAGGGCTGGGGGCTGGGATCTGGTGTGGGTGTGGAGCTGGGAGAGGGGGCGGAACCTGTAACTGGAGTGGGTGTGATGGTGGGGGGAATGGGGGTGGAGTCATGAGCAGGGGTAGTGTTCCCCTTGGGATTCTGTGGGGTGGGGATAGTGACAGTGGGGTCTGTGGGGGGGCGTGTCAGCAGAATGCAGGTGAGTGGCGCTGGTGGGGGCGGAAGTGGTGGTGACCATGGCAGTCATGATGGCGCAAGTCACTGAGCCTATGGCATCAGCCATGATGTGAGGGGCGGAAGTGATGTCACGTGTGATGCATGAGGAATTTTGAGGGGTGGAAGTGGTTGTGGGAGTGGCCATGATGAGGGCGGAAGTGACATCATCAATCACCGTGGGGATGGTAGCTGCATCAGCCGCATGGCTAATGGTGTCTGAGTCGTTTCCAAAGCCAGGGGAATCTGCCGAAATGTTTGAGGAGCGCTGGTTATGGAGGTGGGTAGATATAAGTTTGTTGTACTTACAGTTTTTGATGTTTGAGATGGAATTGAAATACTGTTTGTTGCGAGTATGAATTCTCCTGAGGATGTAGTACAGAGTGGGTCCTTTGCAATTCTGAGAGAGTGTGGCCCTCAGCTGAGGCAGGGCTGACTGTAAAGAGGTTAGGTGCCAGCGCATTGCAGCGAGCGTGGAGCGGATGATCATGAAGGAGAACTGTTGCTGGTGTTTTTGAATCTGTAGTCTGAACTGTTTGTCCTGTTCGGGTCCGAACTCTGCTGGTTTAAAGGTGGTCCGGAGTCCGTGTGGGTTGAGTTGGTTAGGGAGGCAGGCACTGAGGAAGCAAATGTGGCTGTGGCAGCGAGTTTGTTTCACGACATGGTTGAAGAGCTTCAGGGCAGAGGAAATGACCTGGGAGTTGCAGTGGGAGAGGGACTCCCTGGGATTCTTGTAGAGAGAGGAGGAAAACTTCTTCAAGGCAGGCATCCTTGCAAGAGGATTCGCAGTAGGGTTGAAATCAACGAGGTAAAATGAACCAGGCCAGGTGTTAGAAGTTGCAGTGGGTATTTCTTTGGGAATAGTGACCACAATTCTGTAAATTTGAGAATACTCATAGACAAAGATGAGAGTGATCCTAAGGGACAAGTACTAAACTGGACCAAGGCCAATTATATCAACATTAGGCTGGAGCCGGGAAATGTGGATTGGACACAGCTATTTGAAGGAAAATCCACATCTGATATGTGGGAGGCTTTCAAAGATAGGTTGAAGATAGTGCAGCATAGGCATGTCCCTTTGAAAACAAGGAATAGGAAAGGCAGGAATTGTGAACTGTGGATGGCAGGATAAATTGTGTGGCTAGCCAAGAGCAAAAGGGAAGTGTACATAAGGTCCAGACAGCTAAGAACAGAACGGACCTTGGAGGAATATTGGGAAAGGAGGACCAATGTTAAATGAGGAATCAAGGGGTCTAAAAGGGGTCATGAAATAACTTTAGCGAGCATAATTAAGGAGAATCTCAAGACTTTTTATTCGTATATAAGAAGCAGGAAGGTAACCCGAAAGGGTTGATCCACGAAAGGATAAGGAAGGAAGGTTGTGTATCGAACCTGAGAAAATAGGTGAGATTCTCAATGATTACTTTGCATCAGTGTTCACTGAGGAATGGGAGGTGATGCATGCCGAGATTAGAGACAGAAGTTTGTTTACTCTGGATAACGTTGACATAAGGAGGGAAGATGTGTTGGGTCAGCTAAAGGATATTCAGATGGTCAAATCCCCAGGTCCAGATGGAATCTATTTCAAGTTGCTGAGGGAGGCAAGAAAGGAAATAGCTAGGACCCTGACAGATATCTTTGTAGGATCCTTAAACATAGGTGAGGTGCCGGAGGACTGGAGGGTTGCTCATGTTGTCCCCCTGTACAAGAAAGGTAGTAGGGATATTCCAGGTAACTACAGACCAGTGAGCCTGACATCAGTGGTGGGAAAATTGCTGGAGAAGGTACTGAGGGATAGGATCTATTTAAATTTGGAAAAGAATGGGCTTATCAGTGATAGGCAACATGGTTTTGTGCGGGGTAGATCGTGCTTTGCCAACTTAATAGAGTTCTTTGAGTAAGTGACCAAGTTGATAGATGAAGGAAGGGCTGTAGATGTCATGAAGTAAAAAATGAGGTCTGCAGATGCTGGAGATCACAGCTGAAAATGTGTTGCTGGTTAAAAATGCTGCCTAACCTGCTGTGCTTTAACCAGCAACACATTTTCAGCTGTAGATGTCATATACATGGACTTTCGTAAGGCGTTTGATAAGGTTTCCCATGGTAAACTAGTGTAGAAAGTAAAGTCACATGGTTTGCAGGGTGTTCCAGGTAGGTGGATAAAGAACTGGTTGAGCAACTGGAGACAGAGAGTAGGAGTTGAAGGGAATTTCTCTAAATAGAGAAAGGTGACCAGTGGTGTTCCACAGGGATCAGTGCTGGAGTCACTGTTGTTTGTGACATACATAAATGATCTAGAAGAGGGGCAATGTTGGTATGATGAGCAAGTTTGCAGATTGGTGGAGTAGCAGAAGATTGATTAGATTAGACTTACAGTGTGGAAACAGGCCCTTCGGCCCAACAAGTCCACACCGACCCGCCGAAGCGCAACCCACCCATACCCCTACATATTACCCCTTACCTAACACTACGGGCAATTTAGCTTGGCCAATTCACCTGACCCGCACATCTTTGGACTGTGGGAGGAAACCGGAGCACCCGGAGGAAACCCACACAGACACGGGGAGAACGTGCAAACTCCACACAGTCAGTCGCCTGAGTCGGGAATTGAACCCGGGTCTACAGGCGCTGTGAGGCAGCAGTGCTAACCACTGTGCCACCGTGCCGCCCACGGTGGAGTAGCAGAAAGCATAAGGGACTGTCAGAGAATACAGGAGAATATAGATAGACTGGAGAGTTGGGCGGAGAAGTGGCAGATGGAGTTCAATCAAGGTAAATGTTAGGCGATGCATTTTGTGAAGTCTAATTCTACAGCAAACTATACTGTAAATGGAAGAGCCTTGGGAAAAGTTGATGAGCAGAGAGATCTGGGAGTTCAGTTCCATTGTACCCTGAAGGTGGCAGCACAGGTGAATAAAGTGGTCAAGAAGCCATATGGTATGCTAGCCTTCATCAGACGGGGTATTGAGTGTAAGAATGGCAGGTCATGTTAAAATTGTACAAGACATTAGTTCGGCTGCACTTAGAATACTGTGTACAGTTCTGGTTGCCACATTACCAAGCTAGAAGGACAAGTGCAAAAAAATCATGGGACACCACTTTGGCAAATTCCCCTCCAAGCCCCACCCATCCTCTCTTGGAACTATGTTACAATCCTTTTGTTGTCGTTAAGTCAAAATCCTGGAACTCCCTTCCTGATGGCCCTTGGGGTGTCCTACATCCGAAGAACTGCAATGAGTCAAGAAGACAGCTCACTGTCAACATCTTTAGGGCAGTTGGGGATGGACTATTACTGCTGGCTCAGCTAGTGATATAAATATTCTATGAATAAATTTAAAAAAGATAAAATTAAACTTTCATCTGCAACAAGCTATAATGGCTAGATGAACATGTATTGCTACTAACTTATCTTAATTATACAATTTTGAGGTTGTAATCTTGGAAAAAGAATTGTCAGTGCCCTAACTGTGAATCTGACAGTGACACCTGGGAGCCTCACATTCAAAGTTAAATATGGAAATCTCAAATATCATTTTAATGACTTGAACTTCCACTTTTTGTGCCATTAGTCTCACTGAAAATATCTTTGAAAAGTTATGTTGTGTTGAATGAGTTATAACTAGCTTTGAATAGCATGTCAGCATTATTATTACTGACTACACCTCTGGCCTTGAAATCTAATTTTATATATATTGCATATAAAAGTTCTCCAGTATGATAAACATGTCATAGATTTAAAAATAACATTTTTAAAGTTTGATATTTCAACTTCTGCTGTCGCCCCATATATATTTATTTTGATCTTTGTTAAATGCTTAAAAACGATCAGTGCTTTGTCATTCCTGATTAGCTGTCTGTCAGCATTCTTTAGTGTGATTGGGTGCTTAACCTGTTTGATGATAATCTTGTTGCTTGATGCCAAACATCCCTCATAGTTGACACCAATAATTTGTTACATGTTGTGGATGGCTTTCTATAAAATAACAAGTGCCAGCCTTTTTGCTGATTACCTCAAATCCAGACCAATAAAGTTGGAGTATACTTAATATATTGTCTTTAGGAAATAATTAACAAAAATGAATTGACTAATTGGTAAAGATAACTTTAAAAAAAGTTAAAATGATATTAAAACATTCCGATGTCAGCAGAATGATCTACATAAATTTGCCAATAAATTTAACTGCATAACCTGATGATAATTGAATTTGGGCAGCATCCTTCTGCAGTAGCTCAAAATATTCGTTTCATATTAAAAACGACTGTTAGTCGTTCATGAGAAAACATAAGCAGAGTGCCTTAATTTCTACCACCTTTGCAATGGTTATGATTATAGTATCATCTTTAAAATTGTGCTGATCTGTAGGGGTTAATACATATCAGTATGCAACTGATGTCAGTTTTCAGATGGTGAATGTCATTTGCTTCTTTTTAGCTGTGGCAACCTGCTGACTGAATCGTTTACAGCCTTTGTAGCCCCCTCTAGGGGTTCTGGATCAGCAGCTAGCAAAGCCAGCCCAGCTGTACAGAGAGCCACTGATGTGCTGCATGACCTTGGCAAACTGAAAAGAGAAATGCATGGAATTCTACAGGTAATGACACATTTGCAAGCAAGTTGTTGGAAATTACAGCCTTTTGCTACAAATACAAATAGAGGAATTTGAATTACAAATGCAAAAAAGTACATTGAAATTTTATACAGAATAATAGCTGGTCAGGTACAGTAAGAAATAAGATCATGAAGTGAAATTAAAATGGAAAATACTGAATAGACTCCCCAGATATGTTAGTATTGGGCAAATGAGGAAAGGAAAGGAACATTTTAAGTCAGATATCTATAATGGCATTTGTTCCCTCCACAGATACTGCCACACCCTCTGAGTGTTTCTAGCATGGTCTGTTTTACTTCCAGATTTCCAACATCTACTGTCATGAATGTAACTATAAGCCTCCAAATCCAACAAATAACAAATCCCCAAGACACTTATTCACATTTGTAGTTGATCACTTGGCTAATTGTTATTTTGGAGAAAAGAAATACTGTGTTATGTTGTTTGATGGAATTTACTTACAATGCAGGAATATGCATTAATTTGCATTTATAGTTTATCTCCATGAGTCTGTATATAAAATGATTTGCATAATGAGTTGAGTGGATAATACCTGGTAATATAGAGCATGAGTATGTGATAGCACTAGTGTCACCCTGGTCCTTGAAATGCAGAATTATAGCAAAATAATTTGGAGTTCATAGGGAAAATAATAGCTGGGAGGCGATGGCTTAGTGGTATTGTCGTATGAACTGTTAATTCAGAGACCTGGATAATGATCCTGGAACCCGGGTTCGAATCCTGCCATGGCAGTTGATGAAATTTGAATTCAATAAATATCTGGAATGATGATCATGAATCCATTCCCCATTGTCGGAGAAAATCCATTGGATCACTCATGTCCTTTAGGGAAGGAAACTGCCATCCTTACCTGGTCTGGCCTATATGTGACTCCAGACCCACAGTAATGTGGTTGATTCTTAACTGCCCTCTTGGAAAATCAGGGATGAGCAATAAATGCTGCCTAGCCAACAATGCCCTCACCCCATGAACGAATAAAGAAAAAATAAAATGTGGCTTTGAGAGGGAAGAATGGTCAGTGCCATATATAAAGTCATGAATAGAATGGTGCATAGTTAGGAGGGAGTTCCAAAGCAGTAATAAAATCAAGGGTTTGATAACATCTCATACGTTGTCATATAAACAACTCAGGTAATTTATTTATACCATCTGAACTTCCATTTTGAATTATGCTTCCTTTATAAAAATACTTTATAAAAATAAATTATTTGGTTTTTATATACTTGGTGGAAACTTTAATTTTCCAGTGAAAAGCCTCATATGCCTATATCAGGGAATGGATTTTAAAAACCGTTTTGTGATACTGCATAATACTAATCACAAATATCACTTTTTTTGCAGGTAGATATTTAATCATGCATAGCCTAATTAGTTTTGCTAAATAATGCACGCAATTGCCTATGTTAGAGTCTTCCTCTGTTAGCTCTCTGGAGTCGTCAGATTGTTCACTTTACAATATTTTTGGTTAGAATTTGTCGTATTCATTTTGAACCCATTCAATATTTTTCTTGCATTTTACCAGTGTGAAAAGTTATATTGAAAGATATTGGAAATTTGCAGCACAAGCCATGCTTTGTCTTCTGTATAACAAAATGCCAACATCAGTTGGAGTCAAAGAGTCATAGTGATGTACAACACGTAAACAGACCCTTCAGTCTCACTCGTCCGTGCCAACCAGATACCCTAAACTAACATAGTCCCATTTGCCAGCATTTGGCTAATGAGCCTCTACACCCTTCTATTTATATACACATCCAGATGCCTTTTAAATGTCATTACTGTACTACTTCCTCTGCAGCTCACTCCATACACAGATCACCCTTTGTGTGAAAGGGTTGTCCCTTTGGTCTCTTTTAATCTTTCCCTTCTACCATAAACCTGTGCCTTCTAGTTCAGGACACTCCCTCCCCCCTCAGGGAAAAGGTGTTGTTGATTTACCATATCCATGCACCTCATGAATTTATAAACTTTATTTTAAGTTCCCATACCATACATTACTAAATGGGCGGCATGGTGGCTCAGTGGTTAGCATTGCTGTTTGTCAGCACCAGGGAGCTGGAGTCGATTCCAACCTCAGGTGACTGTGTGTTTGGAATTGCACATTCTCCCCGGGTCTGTGTGGGTTTCCTCCAGGTGCTCTGGTTTCATCCCACAGTTCAAAGATGCGCAGGTTAGGTGAATTGGCCTTGCTAAATTGCCCCATAGTGTTCAGGGATGTATAACTTCAGTGCATTAGTTAGGGGGAATGTCGAGTAATAGGGTAGAGGAATGGGTCTGGGTAGGTTACTCTTCGGAGGGTTGGTGTGAACTTGTTGGGCCAAATGGCCTGTTTCCACACTGTAGGGATTCTATGATTCTTCTATGAAATAATGTTTTGACAAGACCATGCTTAAGTTAGGAACACAATTAAATATTTGTATCCAAATTGGCATCACAATAAGGTTGCCCCTTCCATTTGCTGGCTATCTTCTGAAGCAAACTTCATTAATTTTTTTTTAAAAGTTCACTTGTGGCATGCTGTTAGAAAGACCAGCATTTGTTGCCCATTCCTAACTGCTGTTAAACTCTGGTGGTGATCATTCATCCATAACCAATGTCATCTGTGAGTCAGTACACTAGTGGTACTGTTACAAGGAAGCCAATCAAGTCATCGTTGTCCTGGAAGGTTTTAAGAGTCAGACCTCACCTTGAACCTTGTAGATCAGAGACAGAGTGTTGGGAGTCAGAAACATGTTGTACACCACAGAATGCACCTTCACTTGTAGGTATTGTGTTTACATGTTTTTTAAAACATCATAATTTTGGGTTTGCGTCATATTTCGAATTGTATTATTTGAGTTGTATTATTAATTCTTCCCATGTTTAGATTAGATTCTCAACAGTGTGGAAACAGGCCATTCAGCCCAATAAGTCCACATTTACCCTCCGAAGAGGAACCCACCCAGACCCATTTCCATCTGACTAATGTACCTAACACTATGGGCAATTTAGTATGGCCAATTCACCTACACATCTTTGGACTGTGGGAGGAAACTGGAGCACCTCGTCTCACAATAGTTAGAGAGTATAGAAGAATAACAAAAACCCAAAGATTAATTTGATTTTAACATTTGAAAACATTTGAATCTATACACAGTACACAACATACTTTTCCAAAAGAACTTGCTGTGGGAAACATTCATTTCCATGTGAGGCATGAGGCAGACTTGACCCTTGATGATTCATATGATGGGCTTGCTCAATCAGCTGATCTCCAAGCTGTACCAGCTTGTTCTTCCATGACTAAACCACATTTGTAGTATTATAAGTTGTTTGCAAAAGGATAAAGTTACAAATCATAAAATACTTTTGGAAGTTCTTTGACATTATAGACCGTCTTCTGTTAAATTAGGACCAGCAGTTAGGTTTTGACGATTTCAATGTTCATAGATGTTTCCACCAAAGGAACTCAGTGAAGACTTTGCACCAAATGAATTTTCTTAAAGTATCCTGAATGAAATTAATCTATTAATTAATTGAAACTCAAATGATTGGTGTTTCATATCAATAAGTCACTTTACTTTTAGTTAATTAGCTTTTTTTAGTTTTATATTCTGAAATTTATCTTCAGATCAGATCAATAAGTGCACCACACACAACAGGAATTAAGCTTATTGAATGCTACAATTGGATCATTGAACTTAGTTGTTTTTGTTTTACTCAGATCTCGAGCGAGGTTCCCTAATTTGCTACCATTCCAGACGGAATACTCCAAATCATAAATTTTCCAGTTATGAGTGATGAATGGGCTCCCTTTCATTCACATACCCACTTGGTAGATTGCAACAAAGTTAACTTCGAAAACGATCCCTTTACTTGGGAATACCTGTTTCTCAGACCCAAAAGAACATTTGTTTTAAAAGGAGTCAACTTAACCAGGTTTTCAGAATTAAATTTATTAATTGCTAATTAGGGCAGCACGGTGGCTCAGTAGTGAGCACTGTTGCCTCAGTGCCAGGGACCCAGGTTTGATTCCCGCCTTAGACGACTGTATGGAGTTTGCACATTCTCCCCATGTCTGTGTGGGTTTTCTCCGGTTGCTCCAGTTTCCTCCCACAGTCCAAAGATGTGTAGGTGAATTGGCCATACTAAATTGCCCATAGTGTTAGGTACATTAGTCAGATGTAAGGACTCAAAGCCCTCCGCTTCCTCCTTTCCCGCCGCACCAACCAGTACCCTTCTACTGACACCCTCCTTCGACTGACTGAACTGGTCCTCATCCTGAATAACTTCTCTTTCCAATCCTCCCACTTCCTCCAAACTAAAGGAGTTGCCATGGGCACCCGCATGGGCCCCAGCTATGCCTGTCTCTTCGTAGGATATGTGGAACAGTCCATCTTCCGCAATTACACTGGCACCACCCCCACCTTTTCCTCCGCTACATCGATGACTGTATCGGTGCTGCCTCGTGCTCCCACGAGGAGGATGAACAGTTCATCAACTTTACCAACACCTTCCATCCCGACCTCAAATTCACCTGGACTGTCTCAGACTCCTCCCTCCCCTTCCTAGACCTTTCCAATTCTATCTCGGGCGACTGACTCAACACAGACATCCACTATAAACCGACTGACTCCCACGGCTACCTGGACTACACCTCCTCCCACCCTGCCCCCTGTAAAAACGCCATCCCATATTCCCAATTCCTTCGCCTCCACCGCATCTGCTCCCAGGAGGACCAGTTCCAATACCGTACAGCCCAGATGGCGTCCTTCTTCAAGGACCGTAGATTCCCCCCAGACGTGATCGATGATGCCCTCCACCACATCTCCTCCACTTCCCGCTCCTCCGCCCTTGAGCCCCGCCCCTCCAACCACCACCAAGACAGAACCTCACTGGTTCTCACCTACCACCCCACCAACCTCCGTATACAGCGTATCATCCGCCGCCATTTCCGCCAACTCCAAACGGACCCCACCACCAGGGATATATTTCCCTTCCCTTCCCTATCAGCATTCCGCAAAGACCACTCCCTTCGTGACTCCCTTGTCAGGTCCACACCCACCACCAACCCAACCTCCACCCCCGGCACCTTTCCCTGCAACCGCAGGAAATGCAAAACTTGCGCCCACACCTCCTCCCTTACTTCTCTCCAAGGCCCCAAGGGATCCTTCCATATCCGCCACAAGTTCACCTGTACCTCCACACACATCATCTATCGCATCCGCTGCACCTGATATGGCCTCCTCTACATTGGGGAGACGGGCCGCCTACTTGCGGAACACTTCAGGGAACACCTCTGGGATGCCCGGACCAACCAACCCAACCACCCCGTGGCTCAACACTTTAACTCTCCCTCCCACTCCACTGAGGACATGCAGGTCCTTGGACTCCTCCATCGTTAGAACATAACAACACGACGGTTGGAGGAAGAGCGCCTCATCTTCCGCCTGGGAACCCTCCAACCACAAGGGATGAACTCAGATTTCTCCAGTTTCCTCATTTCCCCTCCCCCCACCTTGTCTCAGTTGATTCCCTCGAACTCAGCACCGCTCTCCTAACCTGCAATCTTCTTCCTAACCTCTCCGCCCCCACCCCACTCCGGCCTATCACCCTCATCTTGACCTCCTTCCACCCATCACATCTCCATCGCCCCTCCCCCAAGTCCCTCCTCCCTACCTTTTTTCTTAGCCTGCCTGGCACACTCTCCTCATTCCTGATGAAGGGCTCTGGCCCAAAACGTCGAATCTCCTGTTCCTTGGATGCTGCCTGACCTGCTGTGCTTTAACCAGCAACACATTTTCAGCTCTGATCTCCAGCATCTGCAGACCTCACTTTTTACATTAGTCAGATGGAAATGAGTCTGGGTGGGTTCCTCTTCGGAGGGTAAATGTGGACCTATTGGGCTGAATGGCCTGTTTCCACACTGTAGAGAATCTAATCTAAACATGGGAAGAATTAATAATACAACTCCAAGATTAGAAATATGATGCAAACCCAAAATTATGATTTTTTAAAAAACACAGATACTCTGAATTGTTCACAAAAAGCAGATAGTTACATGTTGTGGTCATTTTAGTGGAGGTTATTAGTGGAGTTGATGCTGATACTTAACTAATAAATTCAAGTTCAAGATGCTTAATTTTGCAGGTTGTTTGAGATTATGTTGTTCTGGTTCCCTTCATCTGTGACTTTCAGGGTTAGAGAGAGTCCTTTTGTTTTACTTTATTTTCTTTGGCTTGCTAATCAGCTGATTTCAAGTACTCAGAGTTAGGAAGTCCCTTTTACCTGTCACACAGGGTGACTACGGGATAGTTTTTTGATATGACCTTCACAGAGTGATATTGTTGAAATGCAAGCTAGCAGACATTGGTACCTTTGTCCATCGACACATGAGAAGCTCAGTCCACTCTGTTTTGACTTGCCACTTCAACCTTTGGAGGGTTGATGTTTGTCGCTCTCATTGTATACTTAGGTGCAACATTCCAAGGGGGTTTCTCACCAGACAGCCTCTTAACTTGCTTTAGCAGCCATTTTTGGCTATATCAGCCCTCTAGTAAACATTTTTCAGAATTACAATCAATAATAGTATTTACTGATTTATCATGTTAGTATTAAACTCATGTCATGAACAAAATGAAGTATATTTGGTTGCAAACCATGAAAAATTTGTAAAGTTGTCACATTTCAAGGTAGAGGAAAATGCTAATTCTGATAGCTGCTTCTTGCTATAGTGAATAGAAATGAGTTTTTTTTATGTTAAAGTGAAACTGTGCTGCAAAGATAGAAATCTATCCAGGATGAGAAATTTTGAAATTTGACTCTTGGATCTTGTGCCTTTCAAGGTGCTATTGATATCTGTTATAGATGTTTGGATTTTATATTTAAATGCCATTGATTTAATTATAAGAGCCAAGAATTTAAAATCATTGCTCTATTATCTGCATTCATTGTTTTGTTTCAGTGAAGTCAGAATGTTTCAAACTGATTCTGTTCTACAGAGCATTTAATAGTTATCATGTTATCTCTTTTAGGAGGCAGAGCATTGGCAATCTGACCTGCAAGACATCAAGGTTTGTCTTTTGATTTTTCCTAAAATACTTACAATATTTTCAGCTTATATTCAGCTATTCAGGTGGCACATCGAGACAAAAATAAAAATTACAAAAAGACTGACAGCAAGATGTGACCACTCATTTACTTTTTTTCTCTCTTGATTCCCTTTCTCTCAAATAGAATGCCAAGCTGAGCAACAGCCACAAGTCTATTGACTCGGCATGTCTGCAACATCATCTGGTGAGTTGCCATGGAGATTACTCCCCTGTTCACTTCTGCTGTATGTTCGATCCTGAATCCCGCCCCCACCCCTACCCCCAAAATTGAGTTTTGTCATATTTCACGTTGGCAGTTCTCCATTAGATTTTCATCTCCCTGTGCCATGTGAACCATTTTAAAATTACAGTAAAGAATTCTCATGATTGCTTTTCAACACTCAAACACTGTATCCGGTCTTTGTCTTCAGCATTTGTCAGAGTACACGATCAAAAATGAAATGCAACCTAATTATTTTGGTCAATGTAACTTTCTCCACCAGCACCCGCACTTTACATTAGTGCATATCAGTAATCTACATAATGTAGTTAGCTTTTTTTGTTAAAACAAGAAAGCTTTTTTTGTCACTTTGACAATTCAGTCCCCTCATAGAGTCATAGAGATATACAGCATGGAAACAGACCCTTCGGTCCAACCTGTCCATGTCGACCAGATATCCCAACCCAATCTAGTCCCACCTGCCAATGCTTGGCCCATATCCCTCCAAACCCTTCCTATTCATATACCCATCCAAATGCCTCTTAAATGTTGCAATTGTACCAGCCTCTACCACTTCCTCTGGCAGCTCATTCCATACATGTACCATCCTCTGTGTGAAAAAGTTGCCCTTTAGGTCTCTTTTATATCTTTCCCCTCTCACCCTAAACCTATGTCCTCTAGTTCTGGACTCCCCGACCCCAGGGAAAAGACTTTGTCTATTTACCCTATCCATGCCCCTCATAATTTTGTAAATCTCTAAGGTCACCCATCAGCCTCTGACGCTCCAGGGAAAACAGCCCCAGCCTATTAAGCCTCTCCCTCCAATTTTGGTATCATCTGCAAACTTATTAACGGTACCTCTTATACTTGTATCCAAATCATTTATGTAAATGACAAAAAGTAGAGGGCCCAGCACCGATCTTTGTGGCACTCCACTGGTCACAGGCCTCCAATCTGAAAAACAACCCTACACCACCACTCTGTCTTCTATCTTTTCACCAGTTCTGTATCCAAATGGTGAGTTCTCCCTGTATTCCGTGAGATCTAAGCTTGCTAATCAGTCTCCCATGGGGAACCTTGTCGAACGCCTTACTGAAGTCCATATAGATCACATCTACCGCTCTGCCCTCATCAATCCTCTTTGTTACTACTTCAAAAATCTCAATCAAGTTAGTGAGACATGATTTTCCCCACAGAAAGCAATGTTGACTATCCCTAATTAATCTTGCCTTTCCAAATACATGTACATCCTGTCCCTCAGGATTCCCTCCAACAACACCAACGTCAGGCTCACTGGGCTGTAGTTCCCTGGCTTGTCCTTACCACCCTTCTTAAACAGTGGCACCATGTTATCCAACCTCCAGTCTTCCGGCACCTCACCTGTGACTATTGATGATACAAATATCTCAGCAAGAGGCTCAACAATCATTTCTCTAGCTTCCCACAGCGTTCTAGGGTACACCTGATCATGTCCTGGGGATTTATCCACCTTTACGCATTCCAAGACATCCAACACTTGCTCCTCTTTAAGATGTCACCATCTATTTCCCTACGTTCTATATCTTCCATGTCCTTTTCCACAGTAAATACTTATGCCCATCTTCTGTGGCTCCACACAAAGGCCGCCTTGCTGATCTTTGAGGGGCTTTATTCTCTGCCCGGTTACCCTTTTGCCCTTAATGTATTTGTGAAAACCCTTTGGATTCTCCTTAATTCTATTTGCCAAAGCTATCTCACGGCCCCTTTTTGCCCTCCTGATTTCCCTCTTAAATATACTCCTCCTGCCTTTATACTCTTCTGAGGATTCACTCGATCTATCCTGTCTATACCTTAGATATGCTTCCTTCTTTTTCTTATCCAAACCCTCAATTTCTTTAGTCATCCAGCATTCCCTATACCTAACAGTCTTTCCTTTCACCCTTAAAGGAATATGCTTTCTCTGGATTCTCATTATCTAATTTCTGAAAGCTTCCCATTTTCCAGCCGTCCCTTTACCTGTGAACATGCCCCCAATCAGCTGTCAAAAGTGATTTGACTCTTCAGTGTTGTACAGTTCCACAATTGCCAATCACCCTCCACTGTTTAAGTCTTCATGAATGTAAGATGGATATTCAAGTGCATTGGCATCAATGCTGCCTTCAGAAATTTCCCACAAGGGCCAGAGTATCTTACAGATTCACTTACTAGCTTGGAATTGAGGCACTCAATTTGGAAAAGGAAGTTTTTCTTTAATAAATTTAAATGCTTCTTCATTTTCGGTTCACTTTAAATAAAGTTGAGGACTCTCCAAATTTGGTACTGTGTTGACAGTCACAGATTTCTGTTGTGATAATTTGTATAACAAATACCATATTGATCTTTAATGGTGGCGTAAAGTTGCATTTGCATATAAATTTTAAAAATGGCTTAATTTGTACAGATGCACCAAAAGTTTTTTGCTTGCCAGAAGAGTGCCAGAATCTACAGTAAAGCTACCAACCTTTGTATTCATAACCATGTTTGTTGTTAGTAAAGTATGAGATAGATGCATCACTTTTTTGTGAGCTGCAAAAACGGTAAGGATGACATTGCTAATTTTGTGAATGGCTACTATACCATAATCATCATAAACATCAGGCAAAGTCTTGCCTTTTCTCACTTAAGATTGAGATTTGCATACAATGGACTCCCCTTCCAAACTAAAATGACATTAAGGACGGAATTTTCCCACTAGGGGTGGGAAAAGGAGTTGGGCCGATTTCTGAATCCCAAACCTACCCCCCAGAATGAAGCAGCCTTTCATGGATTTTGACCAAGGCAAGGAAGCAAGGTATCTTCAGCTCGAAGTGCCAAGTGGATAATCCATTTCAGCCGCCTTAGCAGTCCCCAGCATAACAGATACCAGCCTTAAGCCAATTTCATTCCGCATGATATCAAAAGACAGTTGGACACACTGGATACTGCAAAGGCTACTGGCCTGGATAACATTCCAGCAACAGTATTGAAGGCTTGTGCTCCAGAACTTGCTGCTCCTCTAGTTAAGCTCTTCCAGTACAGTTACAACACTAGCATCTACCTTACAATGTGGAAAAATACCCAGGTATGTCCTGTACATAAAAAGCAGCATATATCCAACCCAGCCAATGACCTGCCCCATCAATCTACTCTCAAGCATCAGTAAAGTGATGGAAGGCGTCATCAACAGTGCTATCAAGTAACAACTGCTCAGCAATAACCTGTCAGTGGCATCCAGTTTGGGTTCTGCCAGGGCCACTCAGCTCCTAAACTCATGACAACTGATTCAAATATGGACAAAAGGGTTGAATTCCAGAGATTGGGTGAGAGTGACAGATCTTGACACCATAGTTGCATTTGACCAAATGTGGCATCAAGGAGCGGTGGCAAAACTGTAATCAGTTGGGATGGGAGGCAAACTCTCCGCTAGTTGAAGTCATACCTGGCAATTAGGAAGGTAGTCGCGCTTGTTGGAGGTCAGCCATCTCAGCTCCAGGACAGATCTGCAGGAGTTCCTCAGGGTAGTTTCCTAGGCTCAGCCATCCTCAGCTGCTTCATCAATGAACTTCCCTCCATCATGAGGTCAGAAGTGGGGATGTTCACTGATGATTGCACCATGGCCAGCATCTTTTGCGACTTCTCAGACACTGAAGCAACCCATGTCCAGATGCAGCAAGATCTGGACAATATCAGGCTTGGGCTGACAAGTGGCAAAGTAACATTCGTCCCACACATATGCCAGGCAGTGGTCATCACCGATAACAGACGATCTAACCACCATCACTAAATTCGCCAGTATTGACATCCTGGGAGTTGACATTGATCAGAAACTCAACGGGACTTGCCACATAAATACAGTGGCTAAAGAGAAGGTCAGAGGCTGGGAATACTGTGACAGGTAACTCATCTCCTGACTTCCCAAAGCCTGTCCATCATCTACAAGGCACAAGTCAGGAGATTGATGGAATACTCACCACTTGCCTGGCTGAGTACACCTCCAGCAACACTCAAGAAACTTGACACTATCCAGGACAAATAAGCCTGCTTGATTAGCATGACATCCACAAGCATCCACTCTCTCCACACTGGCGCTCAGTAGTAGCAGTGTGTACTATGTGCAAGATGCATTGCAGAAATTCACTAAAGATTCTCAAGCAGCACTTTCCAAACCCTCAACCACTTCCACCTAGAAAGACAGAGGAAATAGTAGCACCACCACCTTCAAGTTCCCTTCAAGACACTCGCCATCTTAACTTGGAAATGTATTGATGTTCCTTCACTGTTGCTGGGTCAAAATACTGGAATTCTCTCCCAAAGGAAATTGTGGGTCAGCCCACAGCAGGTGGACAGCAGTGGTTCAAGAAGACAGCTCACCACCATCACCTCATGGGCAACTCGGGACAAGCAATGAATGCTTGTCAACCAGTGATGCCCACATTCCATCAATGAATTTTTAAAAAAGGTTCCCTGTCTGAATAAGTGCAGCTGATGGGCTCTTGAAGTTCAGTGGCTACAATAGAGAACCGCCCAACTGCAATAAAGTTGAAGCAATATGAAAGTACTATCTCGGCAATGGAAAAAGCAACCAGCTCACCTTTGCGAGCCTTTGGCCTGCTTGGGACACTATCACCCAAGTCATTGAATCAGGAATCTAGTAGAAGTTTGGAACTTTTTTTAAATCTACATTAACCTGGTTCTTACTAAGTGGGTGGCCTTCCTGCCCTTTGTGGGTGGCACGGTGGCACAGTGGTTAGCACTGCTGCCTCACAGCGCCTGAGACCCCGGTTCAATTCCCGACTCAGGCGACTGACTGTGTGGAGTTTGCACATTCTCCCCGTGTCTGCGTGGGTTTCCTCCGGGTGCTCCGGTTTCCTCCCACAATCCAAAGATGTGCGGGTCAGGTGAATTGGCCATGCTAAATTGCCTGTAGTGTTAGGTAAGGGGTAAATGTAGGGGTATGGGTGGGTTGCGCTTCGGCGGGTCGGTGTGGACTTGTTGGGCCGAAGGGCCTGTTTCCACACTGTAAGTAATCTAATCTAAGTCTAATTGACTGCTTCTTTTCTGGGTACAAGCCTGAATCTGCCTCCTGCAAAAGCCTGCATTAGTATGAGTATTTTCAGTATTAGTATGAGACCTTTCCATCTCCATTCCTGCCCTTTGTGGAGCCCAAACGTCTTGCCTTTATAGTTTTATAATGCAGAAGCTGTAAAGTTCCAACAGTATAGAACAGATGCACGCGGTTTTGCTAACAGACATCAAAAGGTAAACTTGCAGCAATAAAAATGTAATGTTTCTGCACCATAAGTTTGAGCCCAGGATTGCATGTAAGAGCTTCCGTGTTATGTTTATTGGTAAAATTAAGACAAAAATAGCATGGTGGAAGATTTATTTAATGTGAAAAGTGTGATGGAACTATAAGACAGTTCTTATAGTTCTTATAGAACTAAAAGCAGGGAGTGTGCAGGAAAAAACAATCCCCTCCTTCTGATCATCAATCATGCACGACCAGTTGAATGGCACACTGTGATAAATCTGACCAGCTGGGGGGAAAAAACTAAGAAAACTAGTATTACAATTAACTTGAGGTAACCATTTGATTGTAAATGGTGTGCAAATCAAAGGAAGACTAAAGAAATGTTTCATAGCATTGTCACAACATGCTTCAAGATGGTATCACTGCTTCCAGAAGCAATGAGCAGCCATATCTTCATGCTGAATATTACCAAGTGCACTCAAGTGTACCAAAATCTTTACAAGCAGATAAGAAAACTCATGGGATACAAACCCAAGTAAATTGCCTCCCTTCTCAAGGTTGCAGATTTTCTCAATCTTGAAAATATTGAAGGAGCAAGTAGGTGTTGATATTCCCGTGGGATCCTAAATCCCTTTAATCTTTTGACACCATTAATTGGCTTTCAAAGTGGTGGGGGGATTAGAAGCCCATTGCAAGATCTATAAAACTGTCAGGTAGCTATCTCACAATGTATTTTTATCATCAATTTGATGAAGGCTGAGATTATCAGCTAAAATGGCTAGTTTGATCATTTGCCAGACTTTGCTATGGTAACATATATATAGACCTGTGCTTTGCAGAGATTTATTCACGCCGCCTTAATAAAAATTGTCCCAGTATTGTTGCTGCAGTTACTTGGTTATAATTACAGTTGGTTCCATTTCAATAGATCTGCATCTGTGAAATATATCAAACACTTCCATATTTTTAAAATTGATTGACTATTCTTCCGTGAGCAGCTACTGAGCACTGAACTAATGTAATGGCTGGAATGTAATGCATCCCTGTGAATGACTGCCAGGTGGGGAGTGGTGTAAAATTGGGTAAAATTGTGATGATGCCATGTCTGTTGCCTGCCTGCACCTGTTGAGATTTTATTAGCAGCAGGAAAGGCTAATTGAGGTGGTTACAAACCTCCTTCTACACCAGCTGATATTTTAAATGGCAAGGCTAGCACTCTTTGCCCAATTGACACACAGCCAAAGTACTCCCCCTTCAATGTTGTGTGATGCATGTCCTTACATCTTGAACCCAGTTTCTCATCCCGTCACCCTCAAACTCACCACAGTGAGCCAATGATGTGGGTTTCCTCTATATCAGGGCGACTGAGTGCTAATTCGTAGAGCAGTTCAAGGAGCATGGATGGTTTGCACGCACCAAATGACCCATCACCCTGTGACCAACCACTTCAACTCCCCTTCACACTCCCCCAAGGACATACAAATCCTGGCCCTCCTCCACCGCATAATCAAAGCCACCGACAAATTGGAGGAAGAACACCTTATCTTTTGCCTCAGGACCGTACAACCACACGGCATCAACATTGACTTTGCTAGTTTCCATATCTCCCTACCACACCCCCAGATCCCGAATCCAACACTCCAACTCAGCACCACCCTCGTGACCTGACCTACCCTGTCCATCTTCCTTCCCACCTTTCTGCTCCATCCTCCCCACTGACCTATCACAATCACCTCCAACCTGCATTCACCTACTGCCATCCTACCTATTATCTCTCTGCACACTCCTATTTATCTCTCAGCCCCCTTCTCTCTCCCACCAACATTTCTGATGAAGGGCTTATGCCCAAGATGTCAACTCTTCTGCTCCTCAGATGCTGCCTGACCTGAAGTGCTTTTCCAGCGCCACACTTTTCGACTCTTGAGTCTCCAGCATCTGTTGTCCTCTCTTTCTCCCGAGCCAACTTGCTCTAGCAAATCACAACTTATTTCTGTCATCATTCCAGGTCTCCCAACATTCAGAGCTGTCTGTAGTCTCAGCAGTCCCTCCATTCCCAGAAGCACTGATAATCATTTGATTGGTCAGCAGCTCTTGGAGGTAGGATTCCAACTGATAAACAACAACTGTAAAATCACTTCATAACTGTATCCTGGTGGTGATTTTTGTGCTGTAAGCACAAGCTCAACCTGTTTTGGTGAAGATCTAGAAATATCAGGGATAACATTGTGAGTGTGATTGCTCTTCATTCCCGTTTTTCGTTTGCTGCACTTAGAAATTGTGCAATTGCTAGACATGACCAAGAGTAATTTTTATCCCTTTTTTCTCCCATAATGAAGCAAACAACTAAATACCAAGCAAACTTTTTGGTGATAAACAATGTGCAGCAATATTAAATCAGCAAAGTAAAGTATACCCAGTGACCAGTCAGTGTTGGCAATACATATCCATGTTGCCCAGTGTAAGTGCAGTTCTTCTATGATTATTGTAATAATCTTGCTTGTGTTCAGGAGCATGCATCTTGATGTATATCGCAATGTCACATTGTGTTACTAAGTCTGAATTTTACTTATTTAATCCAGATCAAGGTTAGAGTTAAAAAAACAATGCAATAATACAAGAAACATTGCACATTAATTGCCCTTTTCTCGTGGATTAGCACTTCGATCAGACTGTTCTAAAATTTCGGTGGCTTTTGTACCAGTGTTTATTGATTATGGTTACACATTCATCGACTCATAGAAAATTCAGCAAAGAAGGAACAAGATTCCTTGACATTCCTTATGAAGAACAGATCAGTTAGATCTTCCCTTCATCTCCTTCATCTTCCTGTAATATTTTCCCCTGTCAAATATTTATCCAATTTCCTTTTAGAAAATTGCAACGGAATCTGTTACAATTTCCTTCATTTGTAATTTCCTTGTTTCCTTATTTTGTAATTTTCAACCTTTGTAAATTAATTTTCAGTAATCATGTTTTTTTGAAATTAAAATTTGGGTGCTTAATTGTGTCCCCTTTAATTTTGATATGTTCTGTGACATTTTCAAAGTTAAGGCAAATTAACATTTTAAGAAGTGATGATTCATACATGGTTTTGTGCAGCTTCAACCCACCAATAGATTCTATAATTGATATGAAGTGGGAAAAATGTTCTGCCATTTGGCTTTTTAAAATTATGATACATTAAATACTATCATGAAAACTGAATGTGGCAAGTTAATTACATAGACGTGTTGGCTTCCGCTATTTACAGGCTTCAGTCAACAGCAGTAACTTGCATTTAAACAGTGCCTTTAACATACATAATGGCCAAAGGCACATCACATAACTCAGGAAAAAAGTGTCAGTATTCATGTGAATGTCATTATATATTATCAAAAATTGGGTGAAGGTACTGGGTATGGAAAAATGGGCCTTGACAATATTCTGGCACTAGCACTGAAGAACATTTTCATCCTTAGCCAAGTTGTTCCAGTATAACTACAACACTAGTGTCTACCTGGCAATGTGGAAATATGCCCAGATATATCTCAACACCAAAAAGCAATACAACTCCAGCCTTGTCAGTTACCACCCAGCAGTCTAGTTCTGATCATCAGGAAAGTAATGGAAGGGGTTGTCAACAGTGCTGTCAGGTAACACTTACGCAGCAATAACACACTCACTGATCATGAACTTGGGTTGTACAGGGCCACTCTGCTCAAGATCTCATTTCAGCCTTGGTCTGAACATGTAAGCAGCACTACCTGAAAGTTTGTCTGATCCAAAATAGTGGCTGGCACATTCACACCAGAGTTAAATACACACATCGTCAACACTATTGGATTCCTTTTTCTTTCATTACTATTTAATTTGTCCTCATTCTTCCCCGAATGTTCCAACCAATGTCAGTTATTAACATTTGAAGTTACCGTGAAAATTTTAATTATCACGTGCAACTTCCTTTATTTTCAGGAGATTATGTCTGTCCAAGAGCCTGTAGCATGAGCTCCAAACTGGCCAACTGACATTGCATGCTAAGTGATGTCCTGGAGTATCTGTTCTGCATTCTTCTAGCTAATGTTAAATGTGTATGTATCAAAGTGCCATCGATCACATTTCATGGTGGACAGATGTATGTACATTGTGGATGCCTGTTTGGAACAATAAGGACCTCTCACAAAACAGATTGTACTCTGCCCAAATTCTTTTCCACATAATTGGTATAACCCTGATGGAGACAGCATACATAGAAATACTTCAGATTACCTTTTATGAGTTTTTATTACAGTGTTATGCAGTCTGTTGTCTATTTTCTCAGAGGAAGATTTTAAAAAATTTAATAAATTTTGCAATCTCGCCTTTTTGACATACCAGTTATTTATGGTTTTGACCTGGCCACTGTCGATTGAAGAGATAATAAACAGTTCTGTAAGTAGGTTGTTCTTTCTGTTTGGTTCAGTGTTTGAATTTTGCAGTACTGGTTATTCTCTGTGTTGCTGCCATTGGCAGATAATCCTCATTCTGTCAAGAAAGCACCAGCACTCACAAGAGACTTGCCAAGACTCAAGATTCAGACAGTTGAATCCAGCTGAGTTACAGGCAGAACAAACGAACATGTAGCCAGTAAGAAAAGCTGCTAATTTGCACGAACATATATGTACTTACTTGATTCAATCAGTATGTGAAGTGGATTGTTTATAATGGTAACTGAATTCTTCTATTTGAAACTGTAATGTTTCATTCAAGCTCTGGTTCCAGTTGATGGACGGTGAGAGAAAATTACTGGAAGGCCACACCAAGTCTTGGTAAACTAGTTCCTGCAGACCTCATTGAAGAGTACCCTATCTGGTAGAGGCAGCAAATGTGTGCTTGTGGAATGCTTATCCATTTTTATTCTTTATATTCAGAATTATATATTTCATACTTGGTTCCAAGATGGTGCATTTCTCTTAAGTACTGCAGATCAATATATTTGATCCCTATGGGGTCCCTTTACATTGCCAGTTTCAGACAAGTACAGCACTTGAGCCGAATTAAATTAAGCATCCCGTCTATAGAACTTTCTTTGCCAAAACTAAATAAGATGACTACTCACTGTACTGGAGTATTTGGCATCTACCGGTATCATCTTACATTTGTGCTAAGACTTTTGAGTTATATTGGCATGTTTGTATAGAGTAACACCATATTCTGATTCAAGCCTAGAGACTAATCCCCTTACATATTTTTGATTAGTCTTGCTACAGTGGAATACTCTATAGTGGTTATTGATCTAGCTTTGGAATCAAGACTTTATTCAGAGATTTCTACCTCTAAATTGTTGCAATAGTTGGCACAATTTATTAAATTTCTTACTGGTTTTAACGGGATTTGACTATCTCTTCCCTGTTCATCATCAATGGGATTTTACCTCAGCCAGGTGGGTGACGTGCTGCTTTTGCCCCTGTCTCTTTGTTAGTTTCTAAATGTAATACTTCACAAATACTAGATGGATTTTATCAAAACTTGACACACAGGGCAAGGCCCAAGGAAGAACTGATCAGATTTTCATGAAGTTCTGAATCTGAATCCTGTGGTTAAAATTTGAGTAGAGTTTTCAGAACAACCTATTGACAGTTACTAGCTATACAGTGAACAATTTAGGGGCAGGGATATAAGGAGGACAAGGAACTTAAGAAAGAAAGGAAAAAGGGAGGCAATCTTGATAACCACCTTCTAGCTAAGGTGTCCTTGAAAATCTCAACCAAGTATGATACTAGTAACTACAACTTCATTTCCCATTTATTAACAGTCCCATGCCTTACCTTCCTTGTCCTATGACAATAACTGCCTAGCAAAATAGTAAAAATAAAAAGACAATCCAAAATAACATTCCAAACTAAACTTATTACTTAAGATTTTCCATATTGTCTGCAAAAATCACCTCACCACCAGTGCATTTTTGTCTTCTGTGCACCTTTACCATCCATGGTGCTTGTATACAGTAGTTACAACAAGGCTGCTTAGTTTGCAGAAATTGCAAGTCATCTTGAAGGTCTACATTGAGAAACTCTAGTCTAGGAGCCCTGGCTATTACCTTACCGTAGGTGGCTGAAATCTGGGTAGCGTGGATAATTTAGCTACAATAGCAAGTGTACTAGCAGTGCAGTAGAAACAAGAGGAAGAATGCTATCTCTCCAAGAGAAGGCAGAAATGACAGTTCTCCAAGGATCACATTTTACTCCTACAGGGCAATTGCTACAATTCCTAGTAATTTCTTCAGGATAGTTTGCTGGTTTTGTTGTGAAACTCTGCAAGCATCATTGCACACTTGTTATAATCTCAGTAAAGATAGGTAACTTTTTCTGGGGGAAAAAAATAGAGATGCCAACTTTCTACGAAATAAAAATACAAACTTCCACAGTTTAAAACAGAAAAACCTTTTACTCTAGCGAGAGTCGAACAAATTGAACAATGAACAGAGAGTGACTGCCCTTCACACAAAGTCTGCATTTGACTGAGTATGACATCAAGGAGCCCTAGCAAAATTGAAGTCAATGACAATTAGGAGGAAACTCTGCACTTATTGGAGTTATACCTTGCACAAAGGAAGATGGTTGTTATTCTTATTGGATATTAAGCATTTTAGTCCAAGGCCATCACTGCAGGAGGTTTCTCAGGGTAATATCGAAAAACTAACCATCTTCAGCTGCTTCCTTATTGACCTTCCATCATCAACCTTTTGACCTTTTTATTGTAGGTATATACTTAGTCTGAGTTTTTTGAAATAGTCTCTTAAATGTCTCTTACTGTGCCCTTGTTGATTTATCACCCTAACCTCGTATGCCAGTTCATTTCAGCTAGCTCAGCTTTCATGCCCACCTTATGTAAGTTTAAAATACTAGACTTTGACTCAAATGTTCTTCCTTCCAAACTGAATGTAAAATTCAGTCATATTGTGGTCACTACTATCTCGGAATGCGTTTACTCTGATGTAACTAATCAGTCCACAAAAATAAGTCATATCACTTTGCTTGTACAGTTTTTGTCATGAATTCTTATTGTTTAATTAGTTAGGAGGAGAAACTGAGGACTGCAGATGCTGGAGATCAGAGCTGAAAATGTGTTGCTGGAAAAGCGCAGCAGCTCATGCCCGAAACGTCGATTCTCCTGCTCTTTGGATGCTGCCTGACCTGCTGTGCTTTTCCAGCAACACATTTTCAGCAGTGTTTAATTAGTTATCCTGTCTGGCCTGTGTCACAGATGTTGGGCTACCTTTCAAGGTCCCTAACAGTCCCAAACTTTTTTGCACAGTGTTTGTTTATTTAAATACTGCATACGGTTTCTATTAACTTATGTCATCATATTCTTCAATATTCAAGACCCAATCCTTGTCATCCTGCAGTCATGTCTCCGTAATGATAATCGGATTATATTTATTTATTTCAATGTGCACTATCAATTTACTTTGTTATAAATGCTACGTGCATTCAGATGCAGACCTTTTACTTCTGTTTTTAATTACCCTTGGAACATGTAGTCTTGACTGTTAGCCCATTCTTAGGCTATTTGTCTCTGTCCCGTCTGCTATTCTGTGACTGTCATTTCCCATATTACAAACTTCCTCTCTTAACTTGTCTTCAGGTAATAGTCTAGAGATTGTAAGTTTGAGGTTCTGATTTTAAATTTAGTGCTCTCTATGCCGAACCACTTTTGTAGTTTCACTTGTTATTGGTATGTACATGGACTAAAACAAGTGGAGGTTTCCCTTCCCTTTGCAAGTTCCTCTCCCAGCAGACACAGATGTCCAGAATACCGACGGTCCAAAACACAGTCTGAAATGTTGCATTTTTGCTGCAGATAATGGTGTCAATCGTCTTCAATATAGTATCAAATATTGAATTTCCATACTGAAATCCCCATCTCATCCATGGTGAAGAAGGCAAATGCTACATTGGCCTTCATAGTGAGAAGATTCAAGTACAGGAGCAAGGGTTGTCTACCTGCAATTTTACAGGGCTTCAATGAGACCATGCCTGGAGTAGTGTGTGCTGTTTTGGTCTTCTTAGCTGAGGAAGGATGCTCTGGTTATGGAGAGAGTGAACAAAGATTTACCAGTCTGATTCCTCGGATGGCAGGATGGTGTATGAAGAGGTACCGGAACAGTCAGAAAAGTGGGGGTGGTTGGCGGGGAGGTGGGGGTGGGTGGAGGTGGATCCTATAATATTCTAACAGGACTATACAAGGTAAATGCAGGAAAGATGAGAAAAATCCAGAAAGTGGTGAGTCTGTGGAATTCTCTGCCACAGAAAATGGTTGAGGCCAAAACATTGACTATTTTTTTCAAGAAGGAGTTAGATATAGTTCTTAGGGCAAAAGGGATTAAAGCGGTGGGCTGAAAGCAGGAAGAGAGTACTGACTTGGACGATCAGCCATTATCATGTTAAATGGTGGAGCAGGCTTGAAGTCAAATTACCTATTCTTCCTCCTATTTTCTATGTTTCTATTACAGTAGCCTCCAAACGCTCTTACACTGCAGCCTTGACTCATCACCCAGAGTGCCTTTCATAAAGAGTTGTAATTAATTATTCAGTTATATTATTCACTTACTTATGTTGTCCTTCCACCCGAAACAAGGTCAGAACATGCATGGGAATGCTACCAACTTTAAGTTCACCTCCATGCCACTCATCATCCTGATTTTGAACTCCATACTGCAGTTCATTCTGTTGCTGGGTCATAATTCTGGAACCCCCTTCGTAATGGTACTGTGGGTGTATGATGACTTAATGACTGTAGCAGTCCAAAAGGACAGCTTACCTCCACCTGAAGGACATTTTATTTTAGGCAATAAATGCTGGCTTCATGAATGACGTCTAAATCCTATGAAAGCATCAAAGACAAATATTTAGGGGTGAATCAAAGATGGAGGGGGCAATGGGATGTGAGAAGGACAAATGGGTATGAGGACACCATTGTCACTACAGGCCTTTCTGGATGGGCATCCGAATAATGGGTAATGACATCTTCTCAATGAAGTTTAGGAAATTCAGGTGTGCCTGTCCCTTTCTTGTTTGCTCCTGCTGCCTTGTATCACCTGTTTCTGCAAGAAGGTGGCAAGTATGTTACTGAGTGTCAGATTCTAGGGCTACTAAATTTAGTCCTCAGAATTTTTATCAATAGCATAAAATGTGGAATAAAGTAATGTGAATAGGAGATATTGGCTTACCTCAGTTTTGTTCTTCAATCCTTATTCATGATCATTGCAGGCTCCTGTTAGTGAAACACTCACCTGCTTTTCTGTATTCCCTGTTTGTTAGCAACCTGTGCAGTTCATTTTCTATTGCCTCAACTAAACTTCATTTCATCCCATTGAAAATAATTTTTGCAATGCTATTTAATGGGAAATTTAAGTGAATTCCTTGCATATTTATATATTTGAAAATGGAATTTTTTTTATAGAGGAAAGAAATTTAAAAGTGTAATACTTTTCACAGTTGACAGCAAATGCGTTACACTTATTCCGAGGTCAATAATATTTTTATACAGTATGTTTGGAGAAAAGCAAACTTCTCAATTAACTCTTACGAGATTTCATACCTTTCGTCATTCATTGAAGGTTTGAAATACATTTTCATTTCATTGTAATCCAGAATGACTTTTTTTTTAACCAATAGAATATCCGATAATGCTGGGATTAAAATCAGTTTTGGTTTTCTAAAAGAACATTGATAGTTTTAGACACAAGATGAATGTGTTTTGCTCATGCAGAAGACTGACAATAGCTTTGTGTTCTTTCAATGCAACTATACATTGTTAGTTTTACATCTATTTATTTTGCCACCGAAAAGAAATATGCTGCAGTTACTTTGTTTAAAAAGTAAGAAGTAGAAGTGCATAAATTTGACATATTTAATATGAATATGTGAATGCATTTATTAACATTTTATTAGCTTATGAATATGCTTGTCGTAGTCCATAATTTTTTTTTGTCACCTTTTCTCATTTTTATCTACCAAAGCATAATCTAAAATCCTTTCAATTCCAGCTCAAACAGCCTACCTGTATTGGCAGACAGGCAAACTCCAGTCATTCTCAGAAGCCTTCGCTGCTTCAATCAGTAAAAGCACCAATATCAATGTTTGAAGATGCTGAAAGAATTCTGCATGAAGTGCAAACTAATAAGAAATTCATTGAAGAAAATCTGCATGCAATTGCTCGAGCAAAGGACAGCACTTCTGTATATTCATTAATTGATGCTTTGGCTGCAGACAGGTAAGGAAGGAATTTGTAAAAGGAAAATTGGTCAGTCCGACATGTCTGGGTTTAATGTTTTTAGGGAAGTCTATTTTTTGTGCACAATGAATGATATTGACGGATGCCTGTATCAACTTAAAAGTAGACTAAACGCACCATTTTGTTGCAGAGTTACTGCTGCTCTTCCTCAAATTTACTGAATGAAAATCATGAGTGTGACTATTTCTCATATCAGATGTTAGCATCTTCAGTAGTATTGCCAAAATGAGGAAGGAGTATGATGCCCACCAGGAAATGAATTGTAATTGTGCAAAGCAATTTCACCAAGCACTCTTACAGCTGGCAGGCAGGAGGCTTTCTGAAACTAGAGAAAAGATGGGTTAATTTGCCAATGTGCCATTTATTTTTCAAATAATACAAGTCGGACCAGTAAGTGTAAAAGTAAATTACTGGAGTTGTGCGATATCTGAAATAAAAAGTAAAAGAAGCACTATAAATACACAACAGATCTTCAAGACTCATGGAGTTACTCTTTGGTATGACCTTTCATCAGAATGGGTATGTTATGAGGAGTGACAGACAATAAGGAAGTACCATGAAAGAAGGAACAAAAATGAAATGCCAAAAGGAATGAAATGAAAATGGAGATAGGGCAAGCAAAGGAACAGAAAATGGGTTTAGAAGTGTAAATGATGATTGCAAAATTAATATCATCTGATATTTTAAAAACATGAAATTAGGGTTATTATTTGAAATAATTAAACTCATGTTACTTTCTGAAAGCTGTAAATTTTGAAATTTACAGCTATTGAAAATACACTTCAATTGAAAATACACTTCATTCAAATAGAATAGGAGTCAAGATAGACATGAGCAGAGAATTAAAATTGTTGACAGGTTAAATGTTTGAACCTTAGGGACACGCTTGAGGGCTGAAGGGGGTGTCCCACAAAATGATCATCAGAAAGACGTTTGGCATGCTTGCCTTTCTTGGTCAGAATGTTGAGTATGGGAGTGGGCATGCCATGTTGCAGCTGTATAAGACATCGGTGAGGCCATTTTTAGAATACATGAATTCTGGTCAATATGCTATAGGAAGGATGTTGTTAAAGTTGAAAGGCTTCAGAAAAGCTTTCCAAGGATATTGCCAGGATTGGGGAGGTTTGAGCAACAGGGACAGGCTGAATAAACTGGGACATTTTACCCTAGAGTGAAGGAGGCAGAGGGAAATCCATGCCCCTCATGATTTTGAGGTGAATAGCCAAGATCATTTCCCCAGGGTAGAGGTCCAAAACTATAGGGCATAGGTTTAAGATGAGAGGGGAAAGATTTAAAAGGGATTGAAGAGACAGAGGATGGTGGATGAATGGAATACGCTGTCAGAGGAGATGGTGGAGGCTGATTCGATTACAACATTTAAAAAACATCTGGATGGGTATATGTTTAGGAAAGGTTTAGAGAGATATTGGCCAAATGCTGGTAAATGGGACTAGATTAGTTTAGGATATCTGGTTAGTGTGGACCAGTTGGATTGAAGGGTCTGCTTCCATGCTGTACGGCTGTATGACTCTGTGACTCTATTTGAACACAGGATCTCAGTACTGAGAGACAAGTCTAATGATGAGCAACACACCTCCATTTGCAATTGTTTTATGGGTTTGAGTATAACATCACTGATTTTAGTAGTGACCTACATTTGCTTTTTAATTAATGTTCTGCTATCCCATTTGAAATTTGAAATAAATGGATATTTTTATTGTTCACACCCCCCCATTACACATTAGGCATATATTTTCCTAATTCCCTAACTTAACAATTAATATAGCGCCCTCCATTCTGTCTACAATTTATTATATCACCTAATTAGATTTGTTAGCAAATTGTCATATTGTTCCCTTAATGCCCATGTTCAGATCATTTATGTAAATATCACTTATAAAGTCAAGCAATGCAGTTAATGGCAGAGAACTGCTCTGTAACATGCTAATTGGTTTCCATGATGAGTAATAACTGAAACTATTAAACAATACACCTTTTAATTGTGCAAAAATGAAAGGGAAAAAAATAGCAACGTGAATCTTCAAGCTAATATTGTGCATGAGCTATTGCATTGTAATGCCTCCAGTCTGAAAATTGTTGTTCCAAAAGAGCAATTATCTGGAAATTCTTTGAGCAGACTCAAGCAACCTTTAGTCTCATTTTAGTGTGACACTTTGGGACCAGATACATGGAAGATGCAGTATTTGGATAAATAAAACTTTTTTTTTACTGCTTTAAATTATATTGTCATTGTTTTATGTTTGGATCAGAAGTTGACTAACTGAAAAAAGACAGCTAGGTGACAGTTGATGGGAAATGTTCATCTTGGAGTTCAGTTACTAGGGGTGTACTGCAAGGATCTGTTTTGAGGCCGCTGCTGTTTGTTATTTTTATAAATGACCTTGATGAGGGCATAGAAGGATGCATTAGTGAATTTACAGATGACACTAAGTTCGATGCAGTTGTGGATGCTACTGTTGCAGGTTACAGAGGGGACATAGATAAGCTGCAGAGCTGGGCTGAGATGTAGCAAATGGAGTTTAATACAGAAAAGTGTGAGGTGATTCACTTTGGAAGGAGCAACAGGAATAAAGTGTACTGGGCTAACAATTCTTGGTAGTGTGGATGAGCAGAAAGATCTCATTGTCCACGTACATAAGTCCCTGAAAATTTCCACCCAGGTTGATAGGGTTGTTAAGAAGACATATAGTGTGTTAGCTTTATTGGTAGAGGGATTGCGTTTCGGAGCTACGAGGTCATGTTGCAGCTGTATAAAACTCTGGTGCGGTCGCACTTGGAGTTTTGCGGACAGTTCTGGTCACTGCATTACAGGAAGGATGTGGAAGCTTTGGAGAGGGTTCAGAGGAGATTTATTAGAATGTTGCCTGGTATGAAAAGAAAGTCTTATGAGGAAAGGCTGAGGGACTTGAGGCTGTTTTCGTTAGAGAGAAGAAGGTTAAGAGGTGACTTAATTGAGACATATAAAATAATCAGAGGGTTAGATAGGGTGGACAGTGAGAACCTTTTTCCTTGGATGGCTAGCACAAAAAGATAGAGCTTTAAATTGAGGGGTGATCGACATAGGACAGATGTCAGAGGTAGTTCTTCACTCAGAGTAGTAGGTGTTTTGAATGGCTTGCCTGCAACAGTAGTAAATTCGCCGGTTTTAAGGACATTTTAATGGTCATTGGAAAGATATATGGATGAAAACGGAATAGTGTAGGGTTGGTGGGCTTCAGATTGATTCCACAGGTTGGCACAACATCGCGGGCTGAAGGGCCTGTACTGCATTGTAATGTTTTTATACATATACTGTATATTTATATCCATGTCATGTTCTCATTCACACACTTGTAGTTATGCATTCTACTACCATTCTATAATCTAAAAAATTCAAAAATTTTATGGAACTTTTTTTGTATTTGATGACATTTTATTATTTTCTTTTCTCCCCCCACCACCCGTCACCTTTTATATATTAGCCTTGCTTTGAAATGACAGAAATTCTAGGTCACTGATGTACCCACATATTGTTAATAACTGATCCTTGAACAGCCAGAATATTAGTTGCTACAGATAAATGTGCTCATAAAAAATAATGCATATGCAATTAACTATTGGAGTACCTTAAGATGACAAGTCTTGACAGTTAATTGCATGCTGCTTTATCTTATATTTAACTTTTCATCAGTAAGAATAGCACAATTGTTCAAAGGTGTTCAGTGTGATTGATAAGAGTTAGCACAGAAATTTAGACATAACAACAGTAAAGCTGGAGACACCCAGCAGGTTACGCAGCACGGTGGAGAGAAAAACAGTTCGTATTTCAAGTCTGACCTTTCATCAGAATGGGAAATGTTAAAAATACAATAGGTTTAAGGAAGTGAATGAGGAGAGTTGACAAATGAACAAAATGTCAGGTCTGCAATAGGGCAGAATACAGGAAAGGTAACATAATAAAGAAATTGGTGATACAGGGCTAAAAGGAGAAGAAATGGAACAAGTAAAGAAATATGAGATGTGTCTGAAGGATGTGATTTCTTTCTATCTCAACTCTAAGATCTTTTCCCTGTGTCTCGTCATTGTTCATGGATAAGCACAACTCTTCTGTTGCTGTCTGTTATTTTACAGTTTCAAGTTTCCTGGCTGGAACTGTTGTCTTCACAACATGAAGTGCAATGTCTCCACACCACTATCCTTCACAAGTTGGCCTGAGGAGCTTCTGCAATTTTCTTGAATGGTGGCCCAAACAGTGTTTAGCCATCAGCCTGTGTCATTTCTGGTACCTCAAGCATTGTTAAAACCAACAAACACAGTTTCTACCTTTTCATCATTCCAAAGGGACTGCTTCATCTCTTGCCAACTTCTCAGTGGTTGTCAATGTCCACACCTCTGCCATAGTACCTTTCTGTCCAAGGCAAGAGATTCAACACTTGCTTTTTCAGTGCCATGCTATTCATCATTCAAGCCCCGAAACCTTCCTCCCGGAGGAGCGGCGATTTACCTATTTGCTTTTCAGTTTATTAAATGCTGCATGCGCTACCCATAATGCATTCTGTTTTACACTAGGGACACGACCGTTGATTGGTGGCCACTTTGGAAAACAGAACCTTTCAGTCCGCATACAGTAAATCCTCTGTATCTGCAAAATTACGAATTGTGAGTTTACCTATTCGCACCAAAAAAATAAGTAACAACAAAATCAACATCAGCGGGCAAAACTCAGGGATCCGCAATTTTTAACTTTTTTTTTAATGAGCTCTGCATTGTCAAATTTCATAATTCATGGAGATTCTCAGGAATGGAACCCTGTCAGATATGGAGGAATGACTGTATGAGATCTTGAGCTTCTAGGTGCCAATCATTTTAATTCACTTTCTTGCTTTTATGCTCATGCTGTTTTCTCAGCTTTACTCAGTATTTCAATGTAAGCTCTTTTGATTAGGCACTTGACAAGTTGGAGACTCAAGATGCAGTTCAAGCATTTCAGATTATAACTTGAATCCCCATTTTATTTTCTGGCTTTGGCTTTACTCTCTTTTGCTTACCATAACATGTGATAAAGGAGCCGAATTAAGTTATTTGGCACATTTCGTCTGCTCAACCATTCGATCATGGCTGAAATATTTTTGAAACCCATTGTCCAGCCTTGTTCCCGTAACTTTTGATCCCCTTATTAATCAAGAATGTATCTCTGTCTTAAAGACACTCAATAACTTGGCCTCCATATTCTTCTGTGACAATGTTTGGTTATTTGCTCAGATGTATTTTATAGAATCACAGAATCCCTAAAGTGTGGAGGCAGGCCATTCGGCCCATCGAATCCACACCGTCCCTCCACGGAGCTTCCCACCCAGACTCACCCCCTATCTTAACCTTGTAAAACTGCAAATTCCACTGCTAATCTACCTTGAATGCACATCCCTGAACACTATGGGCAATTTAGCATGGCCAATGCACCTAACCTGCGCATCTTTGGACTGTGATCTTTCTAAAGATTTCTCAATGTAAGTGTAAGGATTGTGACTTCTGCTTTTAATGGATATTGGGTTTTTGTTAGTCTTTGTCTCGGTGGTAAAACCTGTTTCGTGGATAGGTTGCCAGTCAAGTGGACATTCATGTGGACTTTGCCCTGGACGATGTTGCGTTTCTTGAGGATTGTTGACACTTATTCAGGCAGGTGGAGATTGTTATATCACTGCTGACTTGTACCTTTTAGATGTGATCTGACACTGGAAAGGTAGAAAGTGAGTTACTCACCACAGAATTCCTAGCCTTGGATTTGCTGTTGTCGCTACTGTATTTGTATTCCCAGTTCATTTTCTGGTCAATGGTAACTGCTTGGATTTTGAATGTGGGGCATTTAGTGTCACAGTTCTGGGATGGGGAAGCAATTTAAAACAGAGATGAGGAGAAATTACTTCTTTCAAAGGGTATCTGTGGATTTCACTATTCAGAGTACAGTGCCTACCAGGAAATTGACAAAATTTTAAGGAGAAGGTAGACATATTTTTAGTTAGTAATGAGTTGAAGAGTTATGGGGAATAGACAAGAAAGTGGAGTTGAGGTCAAGATGAGATAAGCTATGATTGTACCATATGGCGGAGTAGGCTCGAGGGGCGGAATTGCTTAATCCTGCTCCTAGTTGTTATGTTCTTAAGATGCCATTGAATGGCAAAGAACAATGGTTAGATTCTCTCCTGATGAACTGGATGAGACTCTACCCAATGGAGAGATTTCCTCCAATTCCTGTTGACTGCATTTTTGCAGGGTTCCTTGGTGTAATAGTAAATCAAATGTTGCTTCAAAGACAAGGGCAGTCACTCTCCACTCATCTCTAGAGATCAACTCTTTCATCTGTGTTTGCGCCAAGTTTGTAATAAGCTCAAGAACTGAGTGACCTTGATAGAAACTCCTCCCATTAGTCAATTGCTCTCAGTCACTTATGGCTGGAAGTAGCAGGATTGCAGAGCTTGGACCTGATCCTTTGGCTGAGACATTTCCCTGCCTTATTGGTAATGGTAGAGTGGGGGATATTCTAGCCAATCAGGTTATTGATTGTGGTTGGAAACAGATCTGCGCTGTTGATTGCTCACATTGCCTTATGGATGCCCAGCTTTGAGTTAGTAGATCTGTTCAAGAATTTATCATGGTGTTCGTGCCATTTAATGTGATGGAGCACTTACAATGTGAAGACAAGACTTCGCTTCCACAAGGATATGCCATGGCCACTCCGGATACTATCATGGATGTGTTAGGTTCTTTTCCCAAGATTTCACTCACAAGACACAATTCGCACATACTAACTCCTGCAAACAGTTGAAGTTTATTGAAGCTTGTACAAGCTAGGTGACCCCTCTGACTCTCTTTGCTGGTCGTGCAATGTCGAGTCAAAATGAGGCTCTGAGCAAAGAAAACACATCCCCTTTATTCAGGTCAGTTGATAATGCTCACAGGTACTTGGCGACCATCTGCCCGCCATTCACCCCCCCCCCCCAACAAGTACATGTCACCCCAGGTACAATGGTAGGATGAGATCTTTCTTGGAGATAATGTAACTATAAATGCCCTAATCCTGGGAAATTATTATGCAGACATTTTCCTGACTCCATGATTACCCAAGTGTATGTAGGTGTGCTATGTCCTAGCTTCGGGGCGGCCCTGCAAACGAGTTCTGGCTCCATTACTTCCCCAGACAATATAGGTGGGATATGCTTCAGTATTGAGGATGATCACGCAAGCGAATCTGATTAGCTGGGAGATGGTTATGAACGTACTTCTGAATGGAAGGGGCTGAACGGTAGTTTAATTTGTTAATAGTAAGAGAGGAGTAGCAAATGACTGTCTAAATGAAGTGGGAGTCTTCCGCATTCCTACATGAATGTCGTCCCTGCTCACTTCCAGAATGTTCAGTTTCTGGAGGAAGACAGTGCAGTTTAACACTTTAATATTAAATTAATGTCCAAGAAGATAGTCCAATTTAATCTTTTAACAGTACAGATGGCTGCATCTGTGACTTGTAGATTGGTGACGATGAGTTCATGTAGGTTTTACTCTTTTATTGGTTCCCTCTCATCCTGCTGTAAATCCAATCTTGCAGCTATGTTCTTTGTACTCAGCCAGCATGGTCAATGGTAGTGCTGCTTAGTTACTGTTGATGGTGGGCATTGAAATCCTCCATTCAGAATATATTTTGTGCCCTTGGCCTCCTAAATGCCTCCATGTTGAACATCAATTGGAGGAAGCGTACAGAGGTAGTAGATGGGAATCAAGAGATTTCCTTGTCCATTTTTGAGCTGATTCTATATTTCATGGGATCCTGAGTCAATGTTGAAAATACACAAAGCATCTCCTTCTTGACAGTATTTGACTGTACCATCAGTTCTGTGGGACAGGACACACTCAGAAATAGTGATGGTGATATCTGGGGTATTGTCTGTTAGGTATGATTCCATGAGTATGTTTGGCTGTTATTTGACTAGTCTGTGAGAGATCTCCCAGTTTTGGCACAGCCCCACAGATTTAATATAGAGTACTTTGCAGCATCAATAGCATTGATTTTGCTGTTGTTTCTTTCGAGTGCCTAGGATAACAACAGGTAATCTATCCAGTTTAATTCCTTCTCTTAGAGTTTGTACCAATTATATACAACTGTGTAGTTTGCTCGGATAACTAAGAGGACACCTTAGAGTTGGGCATGTTTCATGTGGCTTTTAAGTTGCATGCCACACAACTATCCTTCTCTGAAAGATATTGGTGAAGCAGATGCAGTTTTACAACATCCTACAATCCTTTTATGATAGCCATTAGAGTATTTTTTAAATTCCAGATTTATTAATTGAATTCCAATTTCTACATCTGCCATTGTAAGATTCCAAGCTATGTCCCAAGAGCATTCACCTGGTCCTTTGGATTGCTAGCCCAGTTGACATTACAAAAACACCCCTATAATATGTATTACCGTTTGTCTGAGAGGCAGTGTTTGGGGAAAATTGAAATATTGAGACATGTTGAACTTGTGTTAGGCATCAATGTTTTGAACCCAAGTTCAAGTTCAGCTTAAATCCAAGTTATTTGATCAAAATTGCAGCATGGAGTTTTACATCTATTTTAAATAAATGGTTCGTAACCAGTACTACAAAAATAGAAAATAGCTATCATGAGTTAAATAGAAATTGAATTGTACTAACTCCAAGTATGCAATTTTTTTTGCTTCATATAGCCCTAAGTGTTATTTTCAATCATTGTCCTTTAATTTTATGGCAGTTTAGTAAAATCAACACAACTCATTGTGGTGAGCAGTTTTTAAATTCCTGTTATTTTAACTGCAGACCATCTTCTGATCATTGTTTAAAATGCAGGACTTTCTATTTTAAGTTCTTTTCTCATATGTGGTGCAATTATACTGTTTTATATTGCTGTACTAAAAGAAAGGTTTGTTGTCCTGAGTATTGTGTTCACTTTAGCCTGTGGGAACATGTTTTAGTTCCAAGCTCTCAAATCTCTAGAACTCCTTCTGTCTTTCCGTGCAAAATACTGGATTTATGGCAAATTTGTAGGAAAGAAATTTTCTCCATTTTGGTAATGGCCAAAATATTCCCAGGGTTCATTATCAATTGACAGGGTGGAAATCACTTCCAGGGAAGGCCAACACAGGAACAATGCTTAAACTTTAATGATTCAATCACAGTAACATCGATCAGCACTTGTCAACACTGCTTGATGTTTTCTGATTCATTTGCCTCCTCAACCCACCAATGGTCACATAACAAAACTCCAATAAGATATAAGAGAACTGTCTATAAATAAACTCAAAGTGCTAATTTGAAAACTTACTTATCTGTACAAGTACAAAAAAGTAAAACCAAACAGGCAGGTTTTCTTTATTTTAATAAGACAATATTTTCCAACTTGATAAATGCAAGGTACAGCATTTTGGAAAGGCAAATCAGGGCAGGACTTAATAATAAGATCCTAGGGAGTGTTGCTCAGCAAAGAGACCTTGGAGTGCAGGTTCATAACTCCTTGAAAGTGGGGTCACAGATGGACAGTATAGTGAAGCAGGCATTTAGTATGGTTGTCTTTACTGGTCAGTGCATTGAGTGTAGGAGTTGGGAGGGTCATGTTGCAGCTGTACCGGACATTGGTTAGACCAGTTTTGAAGTATTGTGCACAATTCTGTTCTCCTTCCTGTAGGAAGGATCTTGTGAAACTTAAAAGGATTCGGAAAAGATTTCCGAGGATGTTGCCAGGGTTGGAGGGTTTGAGCTATGGGGGAGGCTGAATAGGCTGGGCCTGTTTTCCCTGGAGCATCGGAGGCTGAGGTGTGACCTTATAAAGGTTTATAAAATCATGAGGGGCATGAATAGGTTAAATAGACAAGGTCTTTACTATGGGGAGGGGGGAGTCAAAAACTGGAGGGCATATGTTTAAGGTGAGAGGGGAAAATATAAAAGGGACCTATGGGGCACCTTTTTCACACAGAAGGTTGTGCATGTATGGAATGGGCTGCCAGAGGAAGTGCTGAAGCTAGTATGATTACACCATTTAAAAGGCATCAGGATGGGTAAGTGAATAGGAAGGGTTTGAGGGAAATGGGCCAAATGCTGGCAAACGAGAGTAGATTAATTTCAGATATCTGGTTCGTATGGGTGAGTTGGACTGAAGGGTCTGTTTTTGTGCTGTACATTTCTGTGACTCTATGACTCTAAGTAACAATGAGGTTTTTGATGGGCAAACTGTGGATATTGTCCTTATGGACTTTTTTTTTAAACAAAAGCATTGGCCAAGGTGCTACATGAAAGGGCACTTAACAAAGTTGAAGTTCATGGTATAAGTGGTCATCATCAGCTTGAGAACAGAAAACATCAAGTTGTGGCATGCATCAAGTCTTTGGAACTCCTTGCCCCACAGAACTGTAGGGGTCGATTCCTTCTGTATATTTAAGGCTGAGCCAGATAAATTCTTGCTTAGTAGGGGAGTCAAGTTTTCCAGGGAAAGGGCAGGAAAGTGGATGTGAGGAATGTCAGTTTACCCATGATCCCATTGAATGGTAGAGCAGGCTCGAGGGGCTAAATGACCTTCTGGTCCTGTTTCTTATGGTGTTATGGTACATGGTTGTTTTTAGAATGGAGGGTCGTAGACAAAATTTTCCTTAAGATTTAGTATGAGGATAGCTGACACACCTGAGCTGAAAATGTGTTGCTGAAAAAGCGCAGCAGGTCAGGCAGCATCCAGGGAACAGGAGATTTGACGTTTCAGGCATAAGCCCTTCTTCAGGAATCAGGAAGGGCTTATGCCCAAATCATTCCTGAAGAAGGGCTTATGCCCGAAACGTCGAATCTCCTGTTCCCTGGATGCTGCCTGACCTGCTGCGCTTTTTCAGCAACACGTTTTCAGCTCTGATCTCCAGCATCTGCAGACCTCACTTTCTCCCCATAGCTGGCACACCGTCAACTGAAACAGGACACAGACTCGGAGAATGGTTAGGAAAATGACAGGTGGAATTTAAGATAGAGAAGGGTAAGGTAATACATTTTGGCAGCAGGAGGAGGGAGAAGGAATATAGACGAGATGACATTATTCTAAACAGTATACAGGGTCAGAGTGAACTAGGGGGTTCATGTAAGACAGATTGAGAGACCTAATGAGTAAAGCATTTATGATCTTTGGCTTTATTAATAGACATATTGAGTACAAATGGAGGAAGTTTTGCATTGTCTTATGATGCTCCAACAAGGACACAATTAGAATAGTGTGTCCAGTTTTGGTTGCCATACTTTAGAAAGATTGTGAAAGTACAGAGGCGATTTACCAGACCAACTCCGGGAATGATCGACTTTAGCTCAGAAGTTGTGTTGGAAAATGTGGAACAGTTCTTCTTGGAATCAAGAACATCGAGGGAAAGTTTAATGGAGGTGTACAACATTATGCCAAGTTCAGAGATAAGGTGAACAATGTGAAGTGTTCCTATTAGCTTAGAGTATAATGACTAGGAGATGCACATTTGGGCAAGTGACACTTGGGAATTGTCAGGTGGTACATTCTTATCTAAAAAAAACAGTAATGACTGCATCATGCAGACTACAAGAGTGATGGATGCATAGGAGTTGAATGATTTGAGTGGAACATTGGATTGACCCTTGAAGGAAATTTTGCAATGTCATGGAAATAGGAAAAAAGGAGCAGGGCTGATTGGTTTAGTCTATAGAGAAATGGCAGAGACCTGAGTTTGTTGTGCCATTACGATTGTTTCTTTCAGCAATATTTCAGAAGGAAATTTGCTATCCTGCAGGCCCTCCTACAATTAAATAAGTTGTTAATTCATTCATTACTAATTTTGGGTATGGAATACTTTTTAAGCTACAGAAAGACATTTATCCTATAGTAACATATTGGTTTCTGCCCTCAAAATAATGTGTTCCCTGAGACTTCACTGGTCAGAAGCTCACCACCATGAATACTGTAATTAACTTAAACCTGGAGACTGCAGAACATATTAGACAGATGAAAATCATAACCAGTCAATAAATTTCATCCATATTGTCCTTTTATTTTGGAAAAGGTCTCAAAGAAACTTTCAGAGGCATAAGGAAATATAAATGCAGAGCCTGTAAGGAAATCAAGTGGAGGTGTGCAATAAGTTTTAGTCGAGGTGGAGTTTTAAGAAGATTCTCGAAAGAATCTTCTTAGAACTCCACCTCGACTAAAACTTATTGCACACCTCCACTTGATTTCCTTACAGGCTCTGCATTTATATTTCCTTATGCCTCTGAAAGTTTCTTTGAGACCTTTTCCAAAATAAAAGGACAATATGGATGAAATTTATTGACTGGTTATGATTTTCATCTGTCTAATATGTTCTGCAGTCTCCAGGTTTAAGTTAATTACAGTATTCATGGTGGTGAGCTTCTGACCAGTGAAGTCTCAGGGAACACATTATTTTGAGGGCAGAAACCAATATGTTACTATAGGATAAATGTCTTTCTGTAGCTTAAAAAGTATTCCATACCCAAAATTAGTAATGAATGAATTAACAACTTATTTAATTGTAGGTGGGCCTGCAGGATAGCAAATTTCCTTCTGAAATATTGCTGAAAGAAACTGCATAAATAAAGGAGGCATTGTTTAGCTCAAAGCAGTCTAGGACTCCAATGACAATAACTCAGAAGCAGTAGCCACAATGACCATGGCAATGGCGGCAATTATGACCAATCTTTTCATGACACTTAGTGCCAGAAAAGATTTTAAAGACTTTACCAGCATAGTGAGATCAGAAGTCTCTAGATTGGAGAGGGGTGTTTCTTCCAGCCTCCACATAAATTAGGCTGGATTGTAGGCAGGTGTTTTATGGAGTGACACTGAACTCATTGGTATCTGCAGGTAGGCCTGACCACAGAACATTTATCAAGTTGAGACAGTGCCCACACTTGATCTGTTGAGAATGGCTGGACGTAAGTGGGTATCCTCCTAGCTAGTTTAGTTGCTTGAATATTTGACTGAAAGGGGTCAGGGTCATTCTGCCCACGTAACATTTGCCTCCAGCAATTTCATTTCAAAATACTGCTTTAGGAATGTAGCAGTACTTTTTCCATTCAGGTAATATTGCCTACCGAGGTTAGAAGAAAGAACAAGCTGTGCAGAAAACGTGGATGTTAACAGAATTGTGAAAATGTGTAGATGGGGGTATACAGCTGGCAATCAAGTAAATTAGCATGAGTTTTAAGATAAATATTGTTGTCAGAAGAAGATTTTAGTATAGATCTGTAGATGGGAAGATTATTCAGGATAATAAAACAAAGCACTGCAAATGCTGGAGATCTGAAACAAAACAGAAATTGCTGGTGAAACTCAACAGGTCCGGCAGCATCTGTTGGAAGAAAGCAGAGATTGTATTTCAAGTTCAGTGACATCAAGACATCATCTAATCAAGACATCAATGACCGGCACAACCTTAATAATCCTGATGAAAATTGTTATCTTTTCTGAAAAGGCAGTATCTTCCAACATATGACAAGAGCCTTGAAACTTCTGTTGGACTAGACTGTAGGAAGCCCCTGTGGTGGTTCTCAACCTGTTTGGAGATGTTATCACACACCTGTGGAGCAAGTGGGACTTGAACCCAGGCCTCCTGGTCCACTGCACCACAATAGCTCTCCTATTTTGGTTCATATACAGGAAGGGTGCCTTCTGAATGATAACTCTCTTTGATGAATGAACCTCATTGTAGTGTTGCTCAGCTGCACAGAGGAAAGCACACAGTAACCAAGACTTTAAAGCATAGCTTTGATCTCAGGATTGATCTGAAAACTTGTTTTAACAAACTTGATGATGTGTGGATGGTTGCTATTGAACTACAACTTGACAGGGCAAAATATTTTCCTGATGTACATGAATAAATTCAGTGTTTAAAGGCACAGAGATGCAACTTATGGATCCTTGGTTTTCAGTGAATTCTTCAACATTGTCCATTTTCAGTCATGCTGCTGTTTCATGTCAACAGACAGACTTATAAAATTGCTAGCTCCAGAAATGAGAACATCTTTGACTTACTTAGTGTTTCCAAGCATAGTCATTCACCTTATGCCACAGATATCCAAAGTGGGTGTCTGTGACATAGAATTTGAAGATGGTAATACAGTTAACAGCAATGGGAAGAGGAGGTGGATTCCAGGTCAGTTTATTCTCATACAGTCATTGAGATGTACAGCATGGAAACAGACCCTTCGGTCCAACTCATACATGCCGACCAGATATCCCAACCCAATCTAGTCCCACCTGCCATCACCTGGCCCATATCCTTCCAATCCAGATGCCTTTTAAATGTTGCAACTGTACTAGCCGCCACCACTTCCTCTGGCAGCTCATTCCATACACGTACCACCCTCTGCGTCAAAATTGGCCTTTCTCCACTTTAGAACTTCAACTTTTAGATATGCTCTAGCCTTTTCCAAAGTGCCACCCCACTTTGGGGCCAGCGACCATAATTCTCTTAGATTTAAAATAGTCACCAGCCCTGCCTTATTTCCCAAGAGTAGGTCAAGTTTTGCACCTTCTCTAATAAGTACATCCACATACTGAGTCAGAAAATTTTCTTGTACGCATTTAACAAATTCCTCTCCATCTAAACCCTTAACACTATGGCAGTCCCAGTCTATATTTGGAAAGTTAAAATCCCCCACCATAACCACCCTATTATTTGTGCAGGTAACTGAGATCTTACAAATTTGTTTCTCAACTTCCCTCTGACTATTAAGGAGTCTATAATACAATTCCAATAAAGTGATTATCCCTTTCTTATTTCTCAATTCCAACCAAATAACTTCCCTGGATGTATTTCTGGGAATATTCTCCTCAGTAAAGCTGTAATGTTATCCCTTATCAAAAATACCTCTTCTCCTCCTCTCTTGCCTCCCTTTCTGTCCTTCCTGTAGCATTTGTATCCTGGAACATTAACATCCTGCCAGTTCTGTCCATCCCTGAGCCATGTTTTTGTAATTGCTATGAAATCTCAGACCCATGTTTCTAATCATGCCCTGAGTTATCTGCCTTCCCTCCCTGTTAGGCCTCTTGCATTGAAATAAATGCAATTCAATTTATCAGTCCTACCTTGTTCTCTGCTTTGTCCCTGCCTGCTCACTTCTGTTCTCAACTGTACCAGTCTCAGATTGATCTTTTCCCTCACTATTTCCCTGGGTCCCACTGACCTCCCCCCCCCACCCCACCTTACTAGTTTAAATCATCCTGAACAACTGCAGCAAATCTCCTTGCCAGTATATTCATCCCCTTCCAATTCAGGTGCAATCTGTCCTTCTTGTACAGATCACTTCTACCCCAAAAGAGCTTCCAACGATCCAAAAGTGTGAATCCTTCTCCCATACACCAGTTCCTCAGCTATGCATTTATCTGCTCTATCCTCCTATTCCTGCTCATAATCCAGACATTACTACTCTTGAGGACCTCTTTTTCAAATTCCTGCCTAACTCTCTAATCTCCCTTCAGAACCTCAACATTTTACCTTCCTATATCATTGGTTCCAATGTGTACAATGACCTCCTGCTGGCACCTTTCCCGCTTGAGAACATTCTGCACCCTCCCTCTCTGAGACATCCTTGATCCCGGCACCAGGGAAGCAACACACCATTCTGATTTTTCACTGCTGGCCACAGAAACATCTGACTGTACCTCGGACTAGAGAATCCCCTAACACAACTGATCTCTTGGAACCTGATGTACCCCTCATTGCATTCGAGCCAGTCTCAATACCAGAAACGTGGCTGCTTGTGCTACATTCCCCTGAGAATCTATCATCCCCTACATTTTCCAAAACAGCATACTTGTTTGAAATGAGGATAGCCACAGAAGACTCCTGCCTACCTCTCTTACCTTTCCTGGAGTTAACCCATCTATATGACTGTATCTGAGACTTTCCCCCTTCCTATAACTGCCATCCATCACATCCCCTTGCTCTTGTAAATTCCCCATTGCCTCTAACTGTCTCTCCAACTAATCCATTCAATCTGAGAGGATACAATCCTCAGTAACCTGTAAACTCTCCCTAAACTCCCATATCTGACAAGAAGAGCATATCACTCTACTAAAGACCATTTTTGCTTCTTTCAATCTACAGACCCAGAAAATAGCACTGTCTCATTCCTCTACAAAACACTGCTCCAGGTTAAATTACTACTTATGACTTATATTTTAAGCTTACTCAAGATACATATCACAATAAAACATATAATCAAGAAAGAACCCACTCTACTCACTGCTGCAGACGTATTGTGAGGCCACTGTTAAAATATCCACTTATCTGTTTCGTGCTGTGACCTCTCCCGAACAAGTTCCTCCAAGATTAGTTGTGAATTTCACTGTTTTTTTCATTTTCCCAGATGTACTGTGATGCCCAGCAATACATGAATTCAACAGCAAAGGCAGTAACTGCGCAGGTTCGCTGCTCGGTCAGTTAGCAATGTGGGTTTCTTTCTCTCTCTCCTGCACTGATCTCACTATGTGCTTCCTTTGTCTGTATCGCTCCCTTTTGAAAGTGCTGTTGCTTTGACTTTTTTTTCTCCAAAATTCCAAAACATTGCAACAGCCTATAAAACAGTAATTGCTGCTCCTGGAATTCAAGGAAATCACCTCCAACACCTAAAATACCTCAAAAACGGAGCAGCTGTTACAGCTAGAAATTTTTCCCGTCCTCCATCTTGGATTACCCAGAATATTTTAATGGTTCCCTTTGGAAAGCCTCTATAGTCATTTTTTTTGGTCAAAATAGAGATAAAATTGCCACTGTCTAGTTGCCTATGTGACAGTACTCTGTGCCCGTGATGTAGGCCTGATCAGGTTGATATTTTTGCTTTGCTGCTCTTCCTCCAAGAAACAGAACGAAAGGGAGTTTCCAATGAACATGCCTTGTTTTATTTTAGTTTTGAGAGGAGGAGGGCATGTAGGTGATAGTAGCTCAGCTAATGATGCACAGACAGACAAGTAAAGTGCATATCAATTTTTTTTCCATAGTAACAAGCATGTAAATTTCACCCATCTGCTTGTACCTCCCTTCCAATTATTATAAAGAGAACCACTCCTGCCTCTGTTTTACTGAAAGGTTAGGTAGTTTAAATCAGTTCCACTTTTAAAATAGTATCTAGGAAACCTGGATGCCATTTTATATTGGCTTGTTCTTGACAGTGGAAAAGCAAAACTGATGGAAAATTAGACGCATGATACAGCCAAATCAATACTACTGCATTTGAATACAGCTGCCAAGATATGGGTGAATATTTCCATGAGCTGCCAGGAGTGACAGTGGAAAATAGAGAAACAAGAGTCGGCAGGGATCCAGCAAAACTAATCTTTGCTCCATTTCCTGCAGCTGCCTACTCGATTAACATCACAAAATCAGCAGTACACCAGTGAACATTGCAACTCTTCCATTTCTAATTCCCATGAGAATGCCTTAGCTTACCTTAGTACATGTTGTAAAGGCTTTTAACAGCAATGTTTATGTGCAACATATTTTAGAAAAATTGACATTGTAAGACTGTTTCCTTTTCTTATTCGTTCATGGGAACAGTGTGTCACTAACTAGGCCAACATTTATTCCCCAACCAATTGCCCGTTATGGTGATAGCTAGCCTCCTTCTTGAACCACTGCGGTCATTTTGTGTAAATTCACTTAGAGTACTGTGGAAGCGGGTTCCTGGATTTTAACCTGTCACCAGTAAAGTGACAGCAATATCGTTCCAAATCAGGATGGTATGTGGCTTAGAGAGGAACTTCTCATGCAAGATCTCATGGAATACAGGGAGAACTAGCCACTTGGATGCAGAACTGGCTCAAAGATAGAAGAGGGTGGTGGTGAAGGGTTGTTTTTCAGATTGGAAGGCTGTCACCAGTGGAGTGCCACAAGGATCGGTGCTGAGTCCACTACATTTCATCATTTATGTAAATGATTTGGATGTGTTAGTAAGTTAGTAAGTAAGTTAGTAGTTAGTAAGTTTGCAGATTACATCAAAATTGAACATGATTTGGTGATGCCGGTGTTGGACTGGGGTGTACAAAGTTAAAAATCACACAACACCAGGTTATAGTTCAACAGGTTTAAATGGAAGCACACTAGTTTTCGGAGCGACGCTCCTTCATCAGGTGATTGTGGAGTACACAATTGTAAAGCACAGAATTTATAGCAAAAATTTACAGTGTGATGTAACTGAAATTATACATTGAAAAATACCTTGATTGTCAAAGTGATCAGCGAAGAAGGTTATTTCTGATTACAGTGGGATCTTCATCGGATGAGCAAATGGGCTGAGGAATGGCAGATGGAGTTTAATTTAGATAAATACGAGGTGTTGCATTTTGGGAAAGCAAATCTTAGCAAGACTTATACAATTAATGGTAAGGTCCTAGGGAGAGTTGCTGAACAAAGAGACCTTGAAGTGCAGGTTCATAGCTCCTTAAAAGTAGAGTCACAGGTACATAGGATAGTGAAGAAGGCTAGGAGAAAGTGAGGACTGCAATTGCCGGAGACCAGAGTTGAAAAATGTGGTGCTGGAAAAACACAGCAGGCCAGGCAGCATCTGAGGAGCAGGAGAATCAATGTTTCGGGCATGTCCTTCTTCAGGAATGAGGCTGGTGTGCCAAGCGGGCTATCAGGAGAATCGACATTTTGGGCATAAGCCCTTCTTCAGGAATGAGGCTGGTGTGCCAAGCGGGCTTATGCAAGCCCACTTGGCACACCAGCCTCATTCCTGAAGAAGGGCTTATGCCCGAAACGTCGATTCTCCTGCTCCTTGGATGCTGCCTGGCCTGCTGTGTTTTTCCAGCAACACATTTTTCAAATCACTAGTGAAGGCGACGTTTGGTATACTTTCCTTTATTGGTCAGAGCATTGAGTACAGGAGTTGGGAGGTCATGTTGCAGCTGTACAGGTCATTGGTTAGGCCACTGTTGGAGTATTGCATGCAGTTCTGGTCTCCTTCCTATTGGAAAGATGTTGTGAAACTTGAAAGGGTTCAGAAAAGATTTACAAAGATGTTGCCAGGATTGGAGGATTTGAGTTATAGGGAGAGGTTGAATAGGCTAGGGATGTTTTCCCTGGAGCATCGGAGGCTGAGGGGTGACCTTACAGAGGTTTATAAAATTATGAAGGGCATGGATAGGGTAAATAGACAAGTCCTTTTCCTGGGCTGGGGGAGTCCAGAACTAGAGAGCATAGGTTTAGGGTGAGAGGGGAAAGATATAAAAGAGACCAAAGGGGCAACGTTTTCATGCAGAGGATGGTATGTGTATGGAATGAGCTGCCAGAGGAAGTGGTGGTGGCTAGTACAATTGCAACATTTAAAAGGCATCTGGATGGGTATATGAATAGGAAGGGTTTGGAGGGATACAGGCTGGGTGCTAGCAGATGGGACTAGATTGAGTTGGGATATCTGGTCATGGTGGACAAGTTGGACCAAACGGTCTGTTTCCGTGCTGTACATCTCTATGACCTTATCTGCTGCCCTTGTCCTTCTAGATGGTAGAGGTCACAGGTTTGGAAGATGCTGTTGAGCTTTGATGAGTTGCAGCAAATCATCTTCTGGATGATACATATTGCTGCCATTGTGCTTCCGTGGAGGGTTTGAATGTTCAGAGTGGTAAATGGGTTGACAACGGAGCATGCTATTTTGTCCTGAATGGTGTTGAGCATCTTAAGTGTCTTTGGAACTGCACTCATGCATGAAAGTGGAGATTATTCCATCACAACTTTGACTTGTGCCTTTTACATGATGGACAAATCTCCAGCAGCCAGAAGGTGAGTAACTTGCCACAAAATTCCAGAGTTCTGGCCTGCTCTTCTGGCTAGAATGTTTATATGGCAGGTCCAGTTCAGTTTATGGTCAACGGTAGCTCCCCAGGATGTTGATCACTGGGTATTGAATGATGATAATGCTTCAGTATCTGAGGAGTCACTAATGGTGATGAAAATTCACATATCATCAGCAAACATCCCCACAGCTGACTTTATGATGGAGGAAAAGTCATTAACAACCTCTAACCACACCCCCTTCACCCCAACAAACAAGGATTTTAAACTAGTTAAAAGAAGGGAGACTCAGGTGGGGTTATTAAAGTTTCCAAAACAGGCAATAGGGCACAGAATGTGGAAAGGATTAGGAGTCTAACTTCAGGCATAGCATCTAAACGGATAATAATGAGAAGGGGAGCAGTTAACGCAGGAGGGTATTGTGCGAAAGTTGCACAAACTAAATGAGCTTGTGGCATAGATTGAAATTGACAGGTATGATGTTAGGCTTCACAGAGATGCAGGTGCAAGGGAATCCAGGTTGGGAACTAAATATCCAAGGATACATGTGCTAGCAAAAGGACAGGCAAAGGGGGTGGGGTTGCCTTGTTCATCAGAAGTGAAACTAGATTGATAGCAAGAAGTATTGTATGTTTAGAAGGTGTGGAATCTGCCTGGGTAGAGTTGAGGAGCCACAAAAGGAAAAAGACCCTGATGAGAGTTAGGTACAGGCCTCCTAGCAGTAGCCAGGACGTGGGTCAGAAAATAAATCAGGAAATAGAAAAGACATATAAAAAAAGCATTATTGCAATAGTCATAAAAGAACTTCAATATATAGGGGAACTGGGAAAATCAGGTGCATAACAGATCTCAAGAAAAGAAATTTGTGGAATGTCTATGAGATGGATTTTTCAAGCATCTTGTGATAGACCTCACTTGGGAACAGGCAATTTTGGCTTTGGTAATGTATAATGAGTAGACCTGATTAGGGAACTGAAGGTGAACGAACCCGTCAGGGTCAATGATCATTATATGATAGAATTCAGCCTGCAGTTTGAGAGTGAGATGCTGGAATCAGATGTTATAGTATTATTATTGAGTAAAAGTAGCTACAGGGATATAAGGGAAGCTCTGGTCAGAGCTGATTAGAAGGGGAGCATAGCAGGCAGATGATGAGCAACGATGGTTGGATTTCTGTGGGTAATTCGGGAGGCACAGCATCCCAAGGAACTAGAAACATTCTGAGGGGCAGATGAGGCAACCGTGGCTGACAAAAGAAGACAGGGACAGCTTAAAAGCAAAGGAAAAAGCATACAATGTGGTGAAGATTAGTAGGAAACCAGAGGATTGGGAAGTCTTTAAAAACCTGCAGAGAACAACGAAGAGAGCAACAAGGGGAGAGAAGATTATGTATGAGAACAAGCTCGCTAGTAACATTAAAAATTTGCAAGTTTATTTTAGATAACTAAAAGCTAAGAGAGGCAAGAGCAGATATTGAACTGCTGGCAAATGAGGCTGGCGAGGTAGCAATAAGGAACAAAGAAATGATGGAGGAGCTGCATAGGTACTATTCACCAGTCTTCATGATGGAAGGCACCAGCAGCATACGAGAACGTCAAGACAGTCAGGGACAGAGTTGAGTGTAGTGGCCATCACTAAGGAGAAGGTGCTGGGATGTTGAATGGTCTAAAGATGGATAAATCACCAGAGCAGGTGGACCGAAAGAGTTAGCTGATGAGATTGTGGAGGTGTTGGTGGTGATCTTTCTGGAATCACTGGAACAGGGAGAGTCCCAGAGGATGGGAAAATGGTTAATGCAACAACACTGTTTAAGAAGAGAGGAAAGTAGAAGATGGGAAATTATAGACTGGTTAACCTGACCTTGGTTGTTGGTAGAATCCATTATTCAGGATGAGGTTGCAGAGTACTTGGAAGCACATGGTGAAATAGAGCACGACTTTGTCAAGGGGAGGTCATCCCTGACAAATCTGTTAGAATTCTTCGAGGAGGTAATAAGCAAGTTAGACAAACTATTTAGTTTTCCAGAAAGACTTTGACAAGGTATCCTTCAGGAGACTGCTAATTTAGAGCCCCTGGTGTTAGGGTCAAGATACTGGCATGGATAAAGGATAGTCTGACTTTCAGAAGGCCTGAAGATGGGGATAAAGGCATCGTTTCAGGATGGCAGCTGATAATTAGTAGAGTTTCACAGGCGTCAGTACTAGAGTGGCAACTATTCATGTTATATGTCAGTGCCCCAGATAAAGGAACTGGAGGCTTTGCGGCTAAGTTTGCAGGTCACACAAAGATGAGAGGAGGGACAGGCAGTGTTGAGGAAGTGGAGAGGCTTTAGAAGGACTTGGACAAGGAGAGTGGGCAGAGAAGTGGCAGATTGAATACAAAAATATGGACAAGTGTGGGATTATGCACTTTGGTAGGTAGACTATTGTTTAAATGGGCAAAAGTGAGGACTGCAGATGCTGGAAATCAAAGTCTAGATTAGAGTGGTGCTGGAAAAGCACTGCAGGTCAGGCAGCATCCGAGGAGCAGGAAAATTGACGTTTCGAGCAAAAGCCTTTGTAATCTGAAGTACGAAGGGACAGGGGAGTCCTATTTCAGGATTCTCTTAAGGTTAACATGCAGGTTCAGTTGACAGTTGGGAAGGCAACTGCAGTGTTTGCATTAATTTTCAGGGGCCTAGAATACTAGAGTAGGGATGTACTGCTCAGACTTCATTTGGAATATTGTGAGCAGTGTTAGGCCCCATATCTTAGAGAGAATGTGCTGGCCTTGGAGGATGTCTATAGGAGGTTCATAAGAATTATCCCAGGAATGAATGGTTTGTCATTCGAGGAGTGTTTTCAATGGAATTTGAAGGAAGAAGGATGAAACTTCCAGAATATTGAAAGGACTGGGTAGAATGGATATGGAGAAGACCAGAGAGCATCGCCTCACAGTGAAGTGATGACTCTTTAGAACTGAAATGAGGAGGAATGTCTTTAAACAGAGGGTGGTAACTCTATGGAATTTCTGCAGAAGGCTGTGGATGCCAAGTCATTGACTGTCTTTAAGACAGCAATATGTTTTTGATTAATAAGAGGATCAAGGATTACAGGAGAACTTAGGAGAAAGATTTCTCAACCCCAATCAGCCATGATCAAATGGCAGAGCAGACTCGATGAGCCGGATAGCCTACTTCTGCTCCTATATCTTGTGGTCTTATGATGAAGCAGCTGACTATAGTTGAGCCAATGACATTACTCTGAAGAGCTCCTTCAGTAAAGTCCTGGAGCTGAGATGGCCAACCTCCAACAACTGCAACCATTTTCTTTTGTGCTGGATATGACTGAAAGCAGCAGTGAATTTCACCCCAATGTGCATTGACTCCAGGTTTGCGCAGGCTCTTAGATACTACAGTCACTCAGATGCAGCAATGATGTCGAGAGCACTCATTCACATCTGAAATCTGGACTTTAGCTGTTTTGTCCATATTAGCACTAAGGCTGTATAATGATAGCAGGAGTTGAGTGACCTTGGTGGAGCCCAAACTGAGTGTCTTTGAACTGCCTATCACTTTGCAGATGATCATGAGTAGGTTGATGGGTTGGTATTGTTGGAATTAGATTTGTCTTGCATCTTATGTACAAGACATACCTGGGCAATTTTCTACAATGCTGGATAAGTGCCAGCATTGTATCTGTACTGCAACAGCTTGGGCATGGCAGATACTGGAGTACACGTCTTCAATACTATTGCTGAAATATTATCAGGGCCCATAACCTTAACAGTTCCTGTACTTTCAGCCATGTCTTGACTTCCTATGGGTGAACCCATTTGGCTGTGTACTGTCTTCATTGATGTTCCTCCCTGGGGTGTCTTACAGGTGATTCTTCTTTCATGAGATCTGAGTGGGTGACACACCTCTGCCTCTTCCTTCTGATCCTAATCATGGTAGACGCTTGAATTCAGCAAATTCTGTTTACTGTACACTTACTAAGAAATGGCTGAAGGCATTGACTACAACAAAGACAATGGACTTTTTCAAGATCCTAGATAGTGGTGATGAGTTGCGCTGTAATAATAGCTAAACTGCTCCAGTCATGCTACTTTGGCACCTGTGCAACAATGTGGAAAATTGCCCAAGTGTGTCCTGTCCATGAAATAAACGGAATGAGTCTAATCTGACAAATTACTGCTCTGTGAGTCTGCTGTCAGTCATCAACAAAATGATAGATGGTGACATCGACAGTTCTGTCAAGCTGAACTTTTCCAGTAGCAACCTGCTCACCAACACTCAGTTTGGATTCCATTATGATACTCAGCTGCAGACCTCATTTATAGACTTGATCTAAACATGGATAAGGGAACCTAATTCTGGAGCTGAAGTGCATGTGATGGCACCTGACATCAAGGCAGCATTTAACCAAGTACAGCATCAAGGAACCTTTATATCAATGGGAATCAGGCCGCTCATCTCAACCTCAGGACATTACTGTAGGAATTCCTAAGAACAGTGTTCTCTCAACGAACATAGCTGCTTCATCAATAACAATCTTCCATCATAATGTCAGAAGTAGGTTTGTTAACTAATAATTGCTTGGAATTCAATTTCATTTATAGCTCTTCAGATAATGAAATTGTCCATGGCTGTGGTACAGTAAGTCTTCAGGCTTGGGATCATAAGCGACTGTGCTCCAAAAGTTCCAGTGAATGGCTATCTCCAACAAGACAGCGTTTAACTTTGCACACCTGACCATTGCCAAATCCAACATCAATCTACAACCTGGGGCCATGATTAATCTGAAACCTAACAACAGCCACATTAATGCTGCGGCTACAGAGCATGTCAGAAGCCACGTATTCTGTTGTGAGTGTCTCCCGTGTTGACTTGCAGAAAGTCTATCAAGTCTGAAATGTGATGAAGTAGTAACTGTTGAACGAGAAGAATGTAAATCTCCAACTCTTAAACAGGATCAGTGCCATCTCAGAAAGAGCAGTCCCATGACAGGCATGCAAAGCAGCACTTTAAACAGTTCCTCATTCTACCATAGCAGTAGCAGTGTACCATCTACACGATGCACTGTAGCAACCCACCAAGGCTTCGACAACTAGAAATAACAAAGGTGATGGACAGTGACCAAGGGTTCTGGATCAGTGGTGCTGGAAGAGCACAGCAGTTCAGACAGCATCCAACGAGCAGCGAAATCGACGTTTCCGCTGAACCCAAAGGACTGTCCACTGGCCGACTGGCGCCCGGGCCTCCACCCCGGAGGTCAACCTGGCGCCGGGTGACTGTCCACCGGCCGACTGGCACCCGTGCCTCACCCCCCCGGAGGTCAACCTGACACCCCCCTCAACCACAAGTGACCAAGGGTTACCAGCCACATAAGAAAACAACATTCACATATTACAGATGTGCGTAAGTTAAAAACAATACTGAGAACTCTTATTTTTTTCAGAAGTCTTAGTATAAAAAATTGGAAATGTAGGGCCATTAAGCTGACTCATTTGGGTGACTGTACATTCTTCCATTAAAACTCAGGTTATTTCAAGTACATAAATTCCTCAGAGCCTATCTGAGTTGAAAATTTAAAGCACAAAAGGATGAATTTGCCAAATGGTGTGACCTCAATCTTGTTAAAATTATTTTCTAATTAGAATGGCATTTCTGTGTTATTCAAAAAATCAGAGTCACTAAAATTTATATTACATTTTTAAAGGAATGTTTCACATTTCATAATAGTGCAATATAAAGTGGTGTTTTTTCAGCTTTAAATTAATCCCAGCCATTCAAGAGTTCAATCACATGACAACCAAACGTTCCTCAAGGTACTATTGCTTTTGTTTATCTTTCAAAACTGAAGGCTGAAATGTTTGTAACCTCCTTCAGCAAGAAGTGTCAAATGGATGATCCATGTCTGCCATCTCCTGAGGAGCCCAGCATCACGGATGCATGTTTTTGAATAAATGAATCACTTCATATGATTTCAAAAAATGGCTGAACACACTGGAAACTGCAAAGGCTGTGGGCCCTGGTAGTTATACTACAGGTTTCTGCACCAGAACTAGCTGAGCCCCTCGACAGTTCCAGTGCAGTTATAGGACTGGTTTTAACTGATAATGTCACAAACTGTCCAAATATGTCTTAGCAGGACTTATACACTTAATGGTAAGGTCCTAGGGAGTGTAGCTGAACAAAGAGACCTTGAAGTGCAGATTCATAGCTCCTTGAAAGTGGAGTTGCAGGTCGGTACGACAGTGAAGAATGTATGATTTCCTTTATTGGTCAGAGTATTGAGTACAGGAGTTGGGAGGTCATGTTGCGGCTGTATAGGACATTGGTTAGGCCACTGTTGGAATATTGCATGCAATTCTGGTCTCCTTCCTATCGGAAAGATGTTGTGAAACTTGAAAGGGTTCAGAAAAGATTTACAAGGATGTTGCCAGGGTTGGAGGGTCTGAGCTACAGGGAGAGACTGAACAAGCTGGGGCTGTTTTCCCTGGAGCGACAGAGGCTGAGGAGTGACCTTATAGAGGTTTACAAAATTATGAGGAGCATGAATAGGATAAATAGACAAAGTCTTTTCCCTGGGGTCGGGGAATCCAGAACTAGAGGGCATAGGTTTAGGATGAGAGGAGAAAGATATAAAAGAGACCTAAGGGGCAACTTTTTCACACAGAGAGTGGTACGTTTATGGAATGAACTGTCAGAGGAAGTGGTGGAGGCTGGTATAATTGCAACATTTAAGAGGCATTTGGATGGATATATGAATAGGAAGGGGTTGGAGGGATATGGGCCGGGTGCTGGCAGGTGGGACTAGATTGGGTTGGGATATCTGGTCGGCATGGACGGGTTGGACCGACTGGTCTGTTTCCATGCTGTACATCTCTATGACTCTATAAAAAAACGGACAAATCCAAACTGGACAGTTATCAGTTCATTAATTAATTGTCAATCATCAGCATTGTGCTGATTGACAGTACTATCAAGTGGCACTAACTCAGCAATACCTGGCTCACTGATGCTCAATTTGGGTACCACCAGAGTCACTTAACTCCTGACCTCATTACAGCCTTGGTACAAACAAGCCAAACTCAAGATGTGAAGTAAAAGTAACTGCCCTTGATATCAAATCAGCATTTGAGTACGTGGAATACCTGGGAGCCCAAGCAAAATGGGTGTCAATGAGAATTGTGGAAAACTCTTCACCAGTTGATCATACCTACCGTATGAAGGTGCTATGGCTGTTGGAGGCTTATCTTATCTTATTCCTAGTATATCACTGCAGGAGTTACTTGGTGTATTGTCCTCAGTCCAACCATTACCATTGCTGAATACCTCACTGTCATAATCCAGGCAGTACTGACCAGAAATCTGAGAATGCAACTAAACTCCATAGACAGCAGTGTTTTAAAAAATACAGCTCACCATTGCTTTCTCAAAAGCATTTGGGTTGGGCAACAGATGCTGGGCTAGCTAATGGTTACCCGCATCCCGTGAAAGAAAAAAAAGTGATTAATCATAATTATTTTATTGCTGAAGTAGAATTGTTAACTTCAATGAAATAAAAGTAAAGCTTTTCATGAAATCTGTTGAATATTTCGCACTCTGCATGCTGCCATAAGCATGATTTTGCCCACATTACTATAAAGTGTCATCCAGTATCAGCTAGGAATGATCAATAACATTAATATTCTGGGTTACAGTTTACCAATTTATGTACTTTCTTGTAGATGTTCATAATAGTATTGGCAGAGGCCATTCTCTATAATACATTTTCTGGATCAAGTGAGAAACTTGATACTATTATCTTAATTGCAATATAGTTTATTATTGATGGAACACAAAATTAAGGATCATAATTGATTTAACAAAAATCCTCAATCAACAATTTTATACTGCAAGTTGTCAATTCATTACTTCACTTTCTTAAAAATTTTAATCTCTCTTAATTGCATGTGTACCATGTGGGACAGCATTAGATTTTGGGGTGAAATCTTTTTTTAAAATATAAATTACAATGTCTGACATGAAATGCTGATGTAATTTCCTGTGGTATTGCATTTTTATGGAGCAAGCCGTCCTCAGAGACTGCTTTTAGAACAGATGCACCACCAACTAGGTTGAGTAAGAAGACTAAGCCATCAAGCAATGCACACAATGAACAGGAAAACATCGAGTACAGTGCATAATATGACCTAAATTGGATCCAGTGCTTAGCATGAATAATAATGATAATTAGAGCATTAAGGCTGCATGCTTAGTTGAACAACCTACCTGGCAATTTTTCAGATCTGTCGAAGAAACCATTACTGCTTTTTGTCTGGTCTGATGCTGGAGTTCAAATACATTCCTGAGAAAACATGTATGACTTGAGGCTGCCAAAAATAGATCAAAGATTTATTGTACTGTACAAAGTACTGTAACCTTGATTTTTTTTTTACCCAAGCAGGGAAAATAAGATAATATATTTTTCTTTTGTTCAGGCTAGTTAATTAGCATGCTTATACAGTTTTTCAAATAGGTCACTTTGACTTGCAACAATATATTTATGTAAACTTTGTTATGAGTTTCATCTGAAAGTCTATCAGATTTTCCTTTGTATAGTAGTTGGGCTGATGCCAATATTCCTGGTAGTATACACATATATTCGTGCTGGCTTCCAGAAATCCTGAAGTCAATAATTGACGTGACAAGCTTACTTTTTAAAAATTAGCCTTACTAAGCTGTGCTACTTATTTCGGAGAGTATCAAGCCACATTTCTGCAATTTTAGTTAGTTCCATGAAGGATCACATTGGGGAAAAAATTATGATGTTATCAGAAATTCTATTTAAACTTCCTAACATGTGGTTTGTTCTGTGGACGGCTGATAACAGCTCCCTAGAGAAAAGAGTCTGTGGAATTGCACACATTTTGATCCACACTCAGTAGTCGGATTTCACTGCTTTAAATTATCAAGAAAATTCACTGATATTAACAAGTGAATGAGGTCAAATGCCAGATCAGAACTCTGATGCTAAAATAATATTTGGGAATGGTAAACCTGAGACAAATGACTTGTCTGGGTTTAGTGAGATGATGACTGGGTCAGAGGCACCACTATATTGTGAAACAAGAATCTACATCCGGAACAGATGCTTTGCCAAATATGCTTGCTGAGCCAGACAGGACCAGTATGCAGTCTTTCATCTGTTTATTACTATTTGACCAATCAGAATCCTGCAGCCCATTAAGTGGAGACTAGAAAAGATGACAGTGGAATTCAGTTCAACAGTTAAAAGTAAAACATAATTATGTGGGATAATGACCTGCTATCCTTTCAAATTTCTTTGGAATGACCTGTTTAGTCAGAAAATTCAAAAATGCATTTCGCTCATCTTTGTTGCTAGACATATCTGAATTCGCTCAGTTCCACTGTAATCTGGCAATTTACTGAGTACAGTAACATGTGGAAATAATTTAGCTTGATTCCGTTTTCTGAAATTTGAAAATCACAGTGGTTGAATAAATATATCCTCTGGTTTGTGCATTTAGACAAAAACACAACTGTCCATCATTTCTATTTTGAAATTGTCATTGATAATCTGCAGTTCTGTAAAACTCTATTGTAAATAGTAATTATTTTGCTGTATGTTGCTCTGTAACATTTTCATGAAATATGACTTGTGTGGAAGATGTATGCAATTAATAAAATGCAGTGCTGACTTGTGGATTGAGAAAAAAATGCAAGGAAAATGTAGGAAATATTATACAGCTACCAATTCAAAATAATTTGATTTTTCCAACTGCCAGTGTGAAAGGAAGAATGATATATCATCTTTTGTTTTCTTGAAGCTTTCCAAACATTTCATAGCCAATGAATTTCTGTAAGTTTTTAAAGGTAAGGACATGTGGCAGTCAGTTTGTGCATAGTAAGATTCTGTAAATGGCAATGAGATAAATTACTGAACAATCTGTTTTGGTTTCAGCATCAAAATTAATCAGGACAACAAAAGAAATTTGCCCACCCTTCTGCCTAATGCCCTCAAGAAATTTTTCATTCCTGAAGAAGTAGACAAGATTAGTCATCTGAAAAATAGCATTTTCTGACTGCACATGTTGCTAAATACTGCATTAGAATATTGGTTAAATTAGGCATCCAAGTCTGTGAAATGGAGCTTGAACCCTCAACCATCCACCTAGGAGTTGATGCAACTGGTGCACAAAGCTAATTTGGAACAATGTGCTACTCTCAATTCTGTTCTTGTACAGTTACATTCAGTGCAGAATTGCTATTTAATGTATCATGCTATCTACAAAGGGAGTTGTTCAAAACATCCTTTCTGCTTTGAAATTCTAAATGATTTTCAAAGGTTACAATTGCTTCAGTAGTAATTGTGCTCAGAATTGAAATTCTGAAATACTATTCAGTTTGTGGGAAGAAATCATTAAATGGCAATTTATAATATTGTGAGAAAATAATCACAATATTATCTTCATATATATTCAAATTATGATTTTCACTGACTGATACATTAAACAGAAATGATATAAAAGATTAGTAATTAAATGAATTATATTTCAGTGATGCAGCTGAGAAGATTCGAATTGGGAAGACTGTTGATGCCTGGATCACTATTATTAATCAGGACATACAGGTATGCCTAAAGAAATTGTTGTCAACCTTCTGTAATTAACATATTTTAATTCTCTGATAATTAAGTCTTTGTTTTGATGTAACATTTTAAAGTTAATTATTGTTGGTCTTCAAAGTATTTTTTCAAAAACATTTGGGGAGTCCATGTGAAAGAATTTTCAGCTTTATAATTAATTATTATGATGCTACATATATTCTCCTTTTACTTGGCATAGACATAACCCAGCAATGACATCTAAACAGTGGTGTTTCATAACTGGGTAATGTACAATAATAAATATTTATTGCAATGATTTTTAACCTAATCAAAATGAGTTTGGAATAGAGGATTATTAGGGGTCTAAGTTACATGTACTTTAGGCACTATTTGACAATTTTTGCACTGGTATTAAAGATCTAAACTGTGCTCGCCTTCTTCAAAAATGTGAATGCTCTCAGACCACGAAAAGATAGTTGTATTACTGCCAGAAGACTATAGAGCTGCGCTGGCATTAGAGAAAGATGACTGGTGGTGGTTTAACCTGAGGACCACCATGCCTCAGGTGAGGGGAGAGGTTGAGAAGGAGAGTCCTTCATGGTAACCTCAGCCAGTGCAGGAACTGAACCCACGCTGTTGGCATCCTAGATCACTATAAGAGTTGTCTGGAGAGAACATAGTACACCAGATACCACAAAATATTTTTGAATGCCTGTAAATAGAGAAATGGTAATGTTGAATGAGACCTGGGTGTCCTCATGCACCAGTCACTGAAAATAAGTGCAGGTACAGTCAGCAGTGAAAACGGTAAACTGCATGTTGAATTCAAGGATTTGAGTACAAGAACTAGGAAGTCTTGCTGCAATTATATAAGGCATTGTTGAGGCCACATGTGGAATATTGTGTGCAGTTTTGGCTTCCTTATCTGAGGAAGGAAGTTCTTCTTACAGAGGAAGTGCAGTGAAGGTTTGTCAAATTGATTCCTGGGATGACGGGACTGATATATGAGGGCAGATTGAATTGTTGAGGATTGAATTTGCTGGAGTTTAGAAGAATGAAAGAGGATCTTATAGAAGCTGATAAAATTCTAACAGGGCTTACATAGTTTAGACACAAGAAGGATGATCCTGACAGTGGTGGATCCAGAACCAGGGGTCATAAACCTTCTAGGACTGAGATGAAGAGCAATTTCTTCACCCAAGTGTATTGAACCTGTGGAATTCATTACCACAGAAACTGGTTGAGGCTAAAGCTGTGTTTTCAAGAAAAGAGGTTTAGCTAAAGGGACAAAGGGATATGCAGGGGTTATTAGGTATTGACCTCAATGATCAGCCAAGATCATATTGAATGGCAGAGCAAGCTTGAGGGGGTTGAATGACCTACTCCGACTCCTATCCTCTCTATTTCTATGTGTTATTGATAGTTAACTAAATCAGCAAGAAACTTTGTATGTCACACGCATTAACTATTATAGTTTTTGTGTGAACAGCATTGAAGCACACAGCAAAAGCAAAAGTAATTTTTCTACAACATCCCCATGAAACTATCCTCACTATAATGTTAGCATGACCTTTATTGTTTCAGCTGCTGATGAAATTGGTTTCATTTTGAAATTCCTGCATATTAAGCTTTTGTTGTGATGGATAGTAATCAAAGTTACTAACAGTAGTAAATTTGTAGGAATTATTATCTCGCCTGTATTTCTAATGTACGAAAATAACTGACCAACATAGATCCTCAGTATCTCTAACATCCCTATTTTATTGATCTGTTTTGCATTTTGTGGAGTAATACCATGGTTTCCATGGTAATGGATGTTGAACAATCTAGCTGCCTATCGATATCCTTTTTGAGTGTACACTATGCAAGCATCTTTGATATTTTCAGCAATTTCATTAGCATTTATTTGAAACATTTCCTAGCAATGAAAGTGAAATTAACTGTACAGAATGTTTGCTAAATGCGATAATTCATGTATGTGAAATAATATGTAGCAGTCAATAGCACTAGTATTTCAGAACTCATTTGAAGATGAGTTGTCAGTATTACCATTTGGTGCAAAGTGACAAAGATAAGGTTAATGTTTAGAAATTTGATGGCACTGAATGGCTGCTTATTCAGCCAATCTGGCAAATTGGAAATGAGATACATGAATGAGTTTTCCATTCAGAACCTCATATTAGAACAGATTTCTTTGTAGACATCCAGATAGCAAAACATTGGGTAACACTGTCTGATGTTTTCAAATGAGGATTCTCCATTTGCTGAAGGATGCTATTGTCAGATTGATTTCCTCCAGTGGCCAACTTGCCAAAAACTAGAATTAGTGGCATTATCTGGCAGAATAGTTGCTAGTTTGACTTTTCAGGCTGATACTTAATGACTTGATGCTATTGGCTTCTTGTATTACTCTGAAAAGTTAAGCTTAAAGAATTTTGCCTACAGTAAAATAAAAACAGGAAGTGCTGGAGAAACCCAGGTGTTGTTACTGGAGTTTGTGTTGAACTTCAAGATGGCGGTGGAATGTGATGCTTCAGCCAGAGCTCGTCTGGTCCATCCGTTTCTTTCTCTTTTTTCTTTTCCCACTTTGTGTTTCTTTTCTTCTTTCTTCTCCCGGCCTCAACTCAGCGAGGCAACCTCCTGGCTCAGTGTGGGAGTCTTTTAGCAGTCACAGTATCCTGGTGGCCTGTGACGTTCTCTCGACCCAGTGTCTAAGGCAGCCAGCAGTGAGAGCAGGGCCCAGAACGTGTCCAGCAATTGGAGACTGCGAGTGAATTCTGCAATCGGAGACTGTGAGTGGATCCTGCCCAGGCATGATCCGGAGGCAGGAGGAGATTGGAGGCGGCAACTTCAGTGACAATGGCATCGAAGCCCAATCCAGAAAGAGTGAATAGTGAGAGACATCTCCTGGGTATCAGCCACAGCAACAGAAAGAGCAGCCAGCTGAGGTCTCCTGGAAAGCAAGCTAAGTGAAGGAGATTGAGGACCCAGCCGAGCAAGCACTCATCAAAGACTGTTGAACTTTTAACTTTACTCCTTTATTTTTCTAGTTTATATTAAGAAGGACTTTAATGTTAACTTATTCCTTTAGTTTTCTACTTATTCGATGAAGGTCGGTATTGCTTAATTTTTTAACTTTGTTTCTTTTATGATTTTATACCTGAGTTTTTTGTACCTAGGTACCTTTGTATTTAAGATGGTACCATATGTGACGAAATTAGACTATTTTCACAGCACCCCTGTCCTATAACTGAGTACACATGAAAATAAAATCTAAATCTAAATTGTTGGAACACTGTTGCAAACCAAGGGAGGCAGAGCCTAACAAAAAATGCAGAATTTTTCCAGTGTTGCATTGTTTCTTGCTGCATTCAAAACAATTTGACTGCAGTTATGGGTGATCTGTTAGGACTGCTGTTGGCCTGAAGGTGAAATGGAAGATCATCCACATCATTGCTACAATCAAGAAAACACACTTTCTCAGAAGGCTAAAAAAATTTGGCATGTCCACAATGATTCTTATCAATTTTTATTGATGAACCATAGAAAGCATCCTACCAGATGCATCACAGCCTGGTATGGCAACTGCTGTGCCTAAGACTGCAAGAAATTACAGAGAATTGTGAATGCAGCCCAGTCCATTACAAAAAATCAGCCTTTTTTCCATTGACTCTATCTCCCGTTACTTTGGGAAGACAGGAAAACATAATCAAAGACCCCTCCCACCCCAGTTATACTCTCTTCTACCCTCTTCCATTGGGCAGAAGATACAAAAGTTCGAAAAGACATACCGACAGATTTAAGAACTGCTAAAAATCTCTTATATTAGAGTTGATCTTTCTCTGCACCATCTCTGGGTGGGTTGCTCTTCGGAGGGTTGGTGTGGACTGGTTGGGCCGAAGGGCCTGTTTCCATACTGTAGGGAATCTAATCTAATCTCTTTAGCTGTAACATTATCTTCTGCATTCTCTTCTGTCACCATGATGTAATTATGTATAGTATGATTTGTCTGGTTGGCATGCTATACAATATTTTTCACTTTCTTGGTACATGTGGCAATAATAAATCAAATCAAATCATCGTCCAGCACATATGCCAATGCTTTCCTTGCTAAAATAATTTCTGAAAAAGGGTCACTGGATCTGAAATGTTAACTCTGTTTTCCCTTTACAGATGCTGCCTGACTGCTGAACTTTTCCAGTACTTTGTTTTGTTTATATATTTGTTTGGTCTGCCATCTCTTTGTACCCCATTATAACTTCCATCCTTTCTAATTGGAAAGGATCTACACTTGTCTTTACTAATCCTTTTCTCTTTACATAATTATAGAGGCTGTTACAATCAGTTTCTATGTTCCCTGAAAGCTTATTCTTCAATTCTTTCCCCCTCATGTTCAATTCCTTTGGCCTCCTATGCTAAATCTAAATTCTTCCCAATCCTCAGATCTGCTGCTTTTTTTTTTGGTCGATTTGTATTCTCTTCATTGGATCTTGTTAGTCATAGTTCGGTTTCCTTTCTTTCGTGCAAGAAGGAGTGGACAATCATTGCAGTTCCTCCATGTAGCTGCAAATGTGTTGCTGGTCAAAGCACAGCAGGTCAGGCAGCATCTCAGGAATAGACACATCATTGCCTATCATCTCTTGAAGTAATATCCCCCCAATTTATCATAGCCAACTCGCACCTTATCCATTGTAATTTCCTTTATTTAGATTCAGGACCCTTGTCTCAGAATCAGTTTAGCCACTCACCCACCTTAATGAACACTTTTATAATATTGTGGTCACTGTTCCCCAAGGAGCCTCTCACAGCTCCCTACCTACGAACAACATATCATCTTCCACTTTGGAACCTTGCAGCCCTAAGGGATCAATATTGAGTACCTTCTTCTTTTACCCAGGCCATGTTCCAGGCTTTGTCATAACATGGATTTCTTTCAGCGCATCCATCTCATTTTCACCCCTCATTGTCCCCATTATCACTGATCTAAGTTTACATTATCCATGGCTTGCTATCAACAATCCCTTCATTTAACTTTCTTTTTTTCTCTCTCCCTAGGCTCCACCTCCACCCGTCTTCCTTAATCTGCTCATATCAGTATGAATATCACTGTTCCTTATTGCTATTAATTCTGATCAAGGGTGACTGGACTTGTTTTCTCTCCAAAAATGCTGCCAGACCTGCTGAGTTTCTCCAGGAGTAGCTGTTTTTGTTTCAGTCTCCAGTATTCATAGCTTTTTTGTTGTAACGTTTTGGCTTCAATTGCTTTCTGTGTTAGTAAATTTCACAGACTCACCACTCTGTGGGTGAAGAAATTTCTCCTCATCTCAGTCTTAAATGCTTTACTACATATCCTTTAGCTATTGATCCCTCATTCTGGATTTCCCTGGTATCAGCAACATCTTTCATGTATCTACCTTGCCTAGTCTTTAGAATTTTACAGGTTTCTACAAAATCCCCCGTAATCCTTCTAAACACAGGCAAATACAATCGTACCCAATTCAACAACATCACATACCTCAGTCTCACTATGCCAGGGTAAGACTTTGCTGCACTTTCTTTATAGGAAGAGCATTCTTTCTCAGATAATGAGACCAATAATATGCCCAGGTGTGGTCTCACTGAAGCCCTGTATAATTGTGGCAAGACATCCCTGCTCTTATAATGGAATTTTCTCACTGTGAAGGCTAACAAACCCTTTTCATTCATCACCACTTGCTGCACCTGCACACCTATCTTCAGTGACCAGAGTACAAGGCCGCATAGATCTTAATGCAAACTCTGCCCTCTCAACTTCTCACAATTCAGATGATAATCTGCTTTCTTGGTTTTGCTACCAAGGTAGATAACCTCACATTTATTCACGTTATACTGCATCTGCCATGCATTTACCCATCTCACTCAACTTATCAAATTTACAGTGAAGAGTCCCTACATCCTCTTCAGTGCACCACACAGCTTTAAGTCATCTGCAAATGATCCCAGATTATGTTATTTCAGGACAAATAAGGGCTCAGACTGAAATTCGGCTTTTTATTAACAACACGATGGTCCTTCACTGGAACATTGTTGCAGATTTTGTTTTAACAACAAAATAGAAGTTTATTAACCAAAAGAAATGAAGATAAAATAGAATAATTACTTTCAACATATATTCAACTATTTAAAACACACAGTAAAAGTACAATGCCAAAACATTCCTGTCCCAATTCCAAAAACATTATAAACCACTAAATAGTATCCAATAGTAAATCTTACATCATACTTATACCAGAATTCATTTCTTCAATAGCTCTATACATTTAAAATAACTGTGAGTTTATCTTGTGGACTGGAAACACAGCCCCTACCTGGAGTTATCATGCACCTGAGTTTAAACAAACTCAGCAGTCCTCTTCAAGATTTTATCCCAACACTTATCAGGGATTATCACCAAACCATTAGTCTAAAATAATCTAGTTTTACTCTCTTCTGCTCTCCTTAGGAGCACTGCTGTGTACATGCATCCTCATAGAACTGCCCAAAACCAACTAAAACTGACACAAAAATCTCTCTCTCTCAGTTTTGGGTATTTCTTTTAAGCTTAAAAATAACACCCAATCTAGAGATTTCTAACAGACTTTAAAGCACAATGGCGTGCCTTGCTAGAGTAAACACAAACCCATTTGGTTATTAAGACCTCAACAAACTGTGTTAAAAGCAATTGCCATGGCTGTAGTAATGCTTATAAGCTAATTATTAACTTCAGGCACACAGAAAACCTACATGTTATGATCCAATAATTCAAAATCCAACCTTTAAATAACTGATATTACACTCACACAATGTATCTTCTTGTGTATGTGTTTCCCAACTTTACTCCTAAAAGTTCTGGTCCAAAATTTATATTCATCACCCAACAAAGGATCCTAGATCCCTAAGCCCTGGAAATGTTACTTCCCTTACTTGTTCCACATAAACGCGTGGTTGCCACTGGTTCAATAAGAAAAGAATGTAGTCCGTAAAGGACATTAATTGCCCATTTTGATGTCTCAATTGCAGCAAGGTGACAAGGCCATCAAGTATTAAGTTAGCTTTCTCCCCCAGATTTTTCAGCTGGCTTAAATGTCCGTTGTCAGTAAATCCACGATGGAGGTGGGTTTAAATTCATTTCCAGCTATCATTCTGGTAAAACTGTGCTGCAGTTTGAGGTGTGGTACCCAGAATTGTTCGCAGTACTGCACATTGGTGTAATTAGAACCCTGTATAATTGAAGCATGACCTCTACTCCTTTGTATTCTCAGTACATTATATAAAAGTCCGTATTCTATGGCCTTTAATTGTTTTCCATACTAGTATTTTAATAATGCATGAGCCCACATCACTTCAGAGTTCCACTGTCTCTAGTTTGTCATGATTTATAAGGCAACTTGTTCTATGCTTTTTCGGTTCAATGCCAATGACCTCATTAGACTACACTAAAGTCCATTTTTTGTCTATTCACTTAATTTATCAATATCACAGTAATTTTATGCTTCCAACTACATTGGTTAAAATGTTGTCTAAATTCTAGAAGCTCTGGTCACAATCTTCCAAATATTCTCTGATATTTCAAGGGAACTGAAGTATTGCAGATTTTGTACCTGTCTGCTCTTTCTCCAACCTGGGACTATCTTTGATTGGTTCCAGTCATAGCCAGAATATCTCTTGTAATGGCTTCTTTTCCTATTAAACCATTGCCATAGGGAATTCCAAGCTATGTTTCTCTCTCTCCTGTCGTCCATCTATGTTTTCCCTCTGGATGACATTACCCAAAGAGCCAATGTTACTTGTACATATTTGCTGACAACACTGAGCTGTACTTGTTTTCTAACTTCTGGTCCACAGCTGCCTTTGTGTTTTAACCCATGTCTTTATTTGTAACAAGTCTGCTCCCCTATCACTGCTGTGTTATTAACCCACATTAGCTTCCCCCTTAGGCAATTCTGAAATTCTCATCCTTGCTTAAATTCTTCATGGTTATACACCCCACATCTGTCATATCTTTTAGGCCCACTACATTTCAAGATCTGTCTGCTCCCATAACTTTAACATCTTGTGTATTTCCAGTTTTTCATCAGCTCACCTAATTTTATCTTGTGTAACTCAGTGTCATGCTTTGCTTTTCAATGCTTCTGCGGAGCATGTTGGGATATTTAATTACGTGAAAGGCGCTGTATGAATATAGATTCTGGATCAGTGGTGCTGGAAGAGCACAGCAGTTCAGGCAGCATCCAAAGTGCAGCGAAATCGACGTTTTGGGCAAAAGCCCTTCATCAGGACCCTGTATGAATATAGGTCTAGGTAATCTGAAACTGGCAATGGATAAGCTGCAATTTCATCACCCAACCACAAAAAAGTCCAACTCCATGTCACTGATTTTGTTTGTTCAGAAGTTTCTTTGGCTAAAGCAGATAAGTTTTTTCAGCTTTTGTATTCTATTTGACCCTGAGGTGGACTCCCAGCCCCATGTCCTCATCACCAGGATTGCTATTCACACTTTGTTAATATCACTTGTCTCTGTTTAACTGTTATCTATAACTCAACCTATCTAATGTTGGCGCTCTTCTCAATGTATCTATCGCCTCCAGACTAGTTAATTACGGCATTTTCCTGGCTGGCTTCCAATCCTGCACTGACCATGAACTTCAGTACTCTGCTGCTTGAATCTGAATCGCAATCTGTTTTCCTGTACAGATCACGAAAATTGTGAAACTTACTGAAAATTAAATGCAGCTTCTATCTTGAAATAAAGTATCGGAATTTGTTTTCCTTTAATTAATTGAGAACTAAACGAGCATTTCTAACTCCATGACTCATTGCTCCAATGAGTTTTTGTTTTAGCCAAAACAGTAGCTTCCCTTTTTCTTTCTTGCCAAGAAGATTATTAAGATTATAGTTACTCACTTGTGTAGAAAGATGATGTCAAGTTACTTGTGCATAATGTGTTGAGGATTATTCATGTGCTCATTGTGCACTTTGTATTTATAAACAGCTCTTTTAAAAACTCACTTCTGGAAATATTTTTACAGTCCATTATTCATTGACTAGTCTATATTTATGGGGTTTAAAGATTCCAGAACTAGGTGCTGCTGTTACTAATCATTATACAGAAAGGATCCTGCAGGTATTGTTCCATTATGCATTGGTTGATACTGAGACATCTCCAGTGGTGTTTGATCAAAAACAAAATGGTTTTAATGGGGCAGTAAAACAAAATAACATCTGTTTTAAAAATAAATTGGATATAGTCTACTGACACACCCCAGAATCCCAAATATTATTATAGAAGTAATTACACATTTATCAGTCTAGCTCAATCACGTTCAGTTACCTTATTGATGCCTTTGAGCAAATAAGTGGAGGTATAAAGTTCAGCTTCAATGAGATTCTGAATAGTGAGTGCTGCTTTTGATCTCTTGATCTGTCTGAGATTTCACTTTGCCATATCTGCTCCTAGTTTATCTCTGTCGAGCAGCACTAAATAATAAAAGCCAGAAAGAATGGCAATTTGGGGAAAAATAGTTGTTTGATAATTGTCCAGGCTAGGTTAGATAGGAATGCAGTGGTTGGGAGATAGTCAGGAATGGAGAGCTGGAGTGCGGTTAGCTCAGTTAGCTAGACAGCTAGCTTGTGTTTCAGAATAACACCTATAGTAGGTTTGATTCCAATTCTAGCTGATGTAGAATTGAGGTCTTCCCCATCATTCTACCCTGCAAATTGTCAGGGCATAAGCCAAGGCTTGGTGATCTTTAAATGATCAATGATACAACCTGGACAATGCGGTGGGAATAGGACAGATGTAGGGAACAGGATTTACTATGTCTGTGTATATGCATTTTAATTGCATTTTGTTTTTAACTTTTCCATATCTCAGTTTTCCACTGAAAAGAGGTAATCTTAGAGCAGAGGAAGTGTCCATCACACTTAATCCACTGTTGGAACTCAATCGACTGAGGACTTTAGCATTTTCAAGTGGAAATTTTTATAGTCTATGACCTACGCTATTTGAATTCCTGATAACTCAAAAGTTTGCCTCAGTGCTCCTTCTGTTTTTTTCCAGTATTTTAGGCATAGTTATTAGGTAACTTTATATGTAGTTAAAATATCTTTTTGTCAGATGTCATTCAAGCCCACTTTCAGGGACTGAATGTTAATACAGGAGAACTGAGGGAGTTCTGCACTGACTTCCAGATTGGCTTTCAGATGAACCATTGAGCTGAAATCCATGTGCCATGGAAGAGCACAGAACACAACATCAAAGAGCCTATAGCACTGTTTAAAAAAAATGGAGTTCCCTTATTGTCCTCAGTAACTCTTAATCGCTCAGTCAATACAACCAAAAAAATTATTTGGTCATTTTAGACCTACCTGGGCACATGATAGTGGCTTTTTTTTTCGTTCTTCATGTTTGAAATGCTTGTTTATCTTTAGCTATGTTAAAAACTGGAAAATATTGAATTATTTGGACATTTTCTGGATTGAAAATATTTTACTAAGTAGCATTTACTTTGAAATAAAGTCAACATTTAGTGTGTACTATTTGCAAAAGGTCAGGTGACTTTGAAAAAAGGCAAGAAGGCTTTTAGGGAGGTAAAGTATGAAGTTCATGCCCTGTATTTGCTGGAAAACCTAGCTTTGAAAGGACTCTTGAGGCCTCTATGCTAATGGTTTCTTAACTCTTTCTGGAGTTAGTTTTTCGTTTTTCAGACTTGAGTGGTCAATAAGCATTGCAAATGGTCAGTAAGAGCTGCAAGTCTCTCTCTCACTTTGTTTCTTTCTCAGCAGAAGTTTCTGAGGACCTGATAAAGTTTCCAAATAACTGTATTTCTGACTACCTTTATAAACCCTGAAATGCTGAATCGTGGCCACTTTCCAAAGACTCAGATCCAGCTTAATTTCAGTGTGAACTGAAGATTTTCCATTGATCTATGGCTGTCAGCAATTTGATTTTTTTCAACAAGAAAACCGATAGACTATGAGGAATCTTTTGTTTTGTTTTTGTTGACCAACAAGAGCATCTATTCTTTTATCCTTTTTCATTTTAAATAAAATCATATGTGAGAGACTTGTGTGTGTGACTGTATGGGATTAAGTAGATATATTCTAATTCTGGATTATAATTTAGGTGTTAACCAGTTTGTCACTTGTTTTAAGAATAAGCTTTGTTTTGTGGTAAATGTATTATACTGAATTCACTAAAGAAGCCTGTGGAAGTTTTTTTTATTTAAGAAAAAAGTACACAAAAAGAGTGGTGTGACCGGTGGGGATTGATTACTTGTGCATTTCTCCCATCACAGTAATAACAATCACAGTTACACTTCAATGATTTGCCTTGTCAAGGAGGAAATTTGGATATCATAAATTTATGAAAACTATGATAAGTACTCAAGTTTGTGCTTTCTCTCAGTTTTTATTATTTTAAGAAGTTTTCACTGTAGCAAGATAAAGGCAGGCGCAATTAATGGAAATTTCCTTTGAATCAACAAGTTCAGCAATACAATTTAGTTTTCTTTCTAATTAAGTTTAACAAAATACCAAACAATATAGTTAGACAGAAGTGACAATTGACATAACAATATGATTATGTTTCACTGTGCTTATACTAATGGTAAATTCAAAAATCAAATAGTTTTCAGGGTGACAGTCCTCATGAAACAGATCCATATTGCACAGTACTGAAATTCTTTGTATTTGGTCTGCATTCAATAAAGTTTCTCAGTCTGCATCCTACACAAAGTATGAATCAATGCATTCTGATTATATTGCTGAGGTTGGCAGTATACTGCAGTTCAGCGACCTTCCTTGCATTTCTTGCGACTGCATCACAAAGGTTTGCAATTGCTTACTGCACAGACTCCTGTATATCTAAAAGATTGGACTAGATCGACAAGGTATCAGAACTTGTGTCATCAGGAATCCCTTCAGAATGCTGTAGCTTCCTCTGAGAAAATTATTTCAAGGATGTTAATTAATTCAGACCCTGTCATAGGCAGTATGTTGGAAACTCCTGAATACACTGCATAATTCAATCTAACTATCTGACCACAGTTGCAGGTGACTTGACGTGATCAATGACAACCATGTTTTCAACCAGATTAATTTCACAGGTCAGTGCAACATCAAGGGCCGAAGGGCCTGTACTGTACTGTAACGTTCTATGTTCTCTATGTTCAACCCTAATGGATCAATTGAGAACCCACTACCAATGGAGACTCATGGACTGCTGCTTGGATCCTATTACTGGAGTTGGAAGAACATTTATATGAATATGTTGGCAAAGCAGAGAATTTCTTTTTACTCAAAGAGAATTTCTTTTCACAACTTACCTACTTTAATCAGTGAGCTGTGTCAAAGCTGAACACAGTTGCAGCTTTTTTCTAATGCCACTCAATATTCCTGGGAGCTATAAATTATAGCATGCCCCCAAGTTTCTTGACCTAAAGGTTTCCATCCAGGATACTTTTGAGGCTCCAAATCATATTAATGGCTGGTCAGGCATTATTCTGATACTTGATTCTTAGGGTTACACAATGTTCCATACCATGCACTATTTCTCAGATAGTGAAGCAGTCCATGTCCATCCAGAGCAAAATTTAGACAACAACCAGGCTTGGCTGATAACTGGCAAATAACATTTGTGTCATGGAGTGCCAGGTAATGACCATCTCCAACAATTGGGAATCTAAACATAACCCTTTGACATTCAATGACTCTACTATCACTAAATCCCTCACTATCAACATCCTTGGGATAGCAATGGCCAGAAATTGAAACAGACAAACTGTAATTCTTAGGGGAGTTGACCAGATGGATGCAGAAAGATTGTTCCCCTTATGGGAGACCTAGAAATTGATGGAATTATCTCAGTAAGGTGTTATAGAGTCACAGAGTCATCAAGATGTACAGCATGGAAACAGACAGACCCTTCGGTCCAACTCGTTCATGCCGGCCAGATATCCCAACTCAATCTATTCCCAGCTGCCAGCACTCAGCCCATATTCCTCCAAACCTTCCTATTCATTTACCCATCCAGATGCCTTTTCAATGTTGCAATCGTGCTAGCCTCCACCACTTCTTCTGGCAGCTCATTCCATACACGTACCACCCTTTGTGTGAAAGGCAACGATGAGGAGGAATTTTTTCTCTCAGTGGTTAGTGAGTCTGTGGAATCATTTAATGAGTGTGCTGTGGATGCCAGATTGTTAAGCGTATTCAAGGTGAGGCAGACAAATTTTTAATCAGTAATGAAATCAAGTATAGTGATGCCATCGACAAGAAAGTGGAATTGAAGATTGAGATCAGCTATGATCTTGTTGAATGGCAGAGCAGACTCAATGATTTGAATGTCATTCTACTCCTATGGCTTATCGTTGTGTGAACATACCGTGACTGCAAGAGCAACTCAAAGACTAGGGATTCTGCAATGAGTAACTTGATTCCCGTCTCCTCAGTGCCTGCCCACCATCTGACATAATACAATTCGTGAGTAAAATGGAAACTTCAATTGCCCAAATGAGTGCGGCTTCAGCAATGCTTAAGCACCTCAACATGATTCAGGACAAAACATCCCACTTGATTGTTTGCCCATCCATCACCTTCAAAGCTCATTCCTTTTACTAGCGACGCACGGTGGCAACAGATGAATTGTGTTAGCCTACCAAACCTCCTTTACCACAAGATCAGATTTCTTCTTTATCATCAGCACCTTCTAACTCCATTACATTTACCATCCAGAAAGCCAAGGGAAAACACACTACCTGCAAGATTCCCTCCAAGCCTCTCAGCATTCTGAATTGGAACCGTACCGCTGAATAAAATCCCTGGAATTCCCATTCTGACAGTACTGTGGATGTTCCTACATCCAAAGAACTGCAGCCATTGAAGAACATTTTTGAGAAGTGTGATGCCGGAAAAGCACAGCAGGTCAGGAAGCATCCGGGGAGCAGGAGAGTTGACATTTCGGGCACAAGCCCTTCATCAGGAATCTGTGGAAATAAAACAGAGTTAATGTTTCGGGGCTCATGACTGTTCTTCAGAACTGACTTTTGAAGGAGGGTCACTGGACCTAAAGCACTAAGACTAAGATGGGGGAAGTCCAGAATTAGAGGGCAGAGGTTTAGGGTGAGAGGGGAAAGATATAAAAGAGACCTAAGGGGCAACTTTTTCACGCAGAAGGTATTAGGTGTATGGAATGATCTGCCAGAGGAAGTGGTGGAGGCGAGTACAATTGCAACATTTAAAAGGCATCTGGATAGGTACATGAATAGGAAGGGTTTGGAGGGATATGAGCTGGGTACTGGCAGGTGGGACTAGATTGGTTTGGGATATCTGGTCAGCATGGACGATTTGGACCGACTGGTCTGTTTCCATGCTGTACATCTCTGTGACTCTATAACATCTCTCTGTTAACTAAGTTCTAATGCCACGTATTTGTTGAAAGATTATTTCCTTGGTTTTCAGAGAACTTCCAAAATAACTACCACAGTAAGGCTCACTCTGATCTCTCCTTTGCCAGTGCATATCTTTCGGAGTCTTGAGATTGCTGTGATATGCCATTCTTTGATCAGTGAACATCTCTTTCTGTGTTCGGTGGTAGCTCATAGAGAATATGGATCCTTTTCTGACTGTACCAACTACCACCTTTTTTCTCAGTGGGTCATAGCAGACTATGTGATCACAAGGATTGGTATATGGAGGATGGCGGCTAGGGCATAGAAGAGTTCAAGCTCTGAAGTTATTGAACTCGATATTGAGTCTGGAGGGCTGTAGGGTCCGAGGAAGGATGTGTAAAGAGATTGCACGTCCATGGTGAAGAGGAGGCGTTAGGAGCTTGCAAACTGGAGATTCCAAAACTGGCATAAAGCATCAGAGGAATCATGGATGTAAGTGGACAGGACCCCTACAATAATATAATGTTGGGTGATTAATGTCACATTCCTGGGCAGTGTTTGATTTGACTTATTTATTGTTACGTGTATTTGTAATATGTTCAGCAATCTGAGAGGTGGGAATGGCAGGCTATATTCAGCACAACCTATTCAGAAAGTATTGCTAGTTTAAGACCTATGCAATTCTGATATAGATTTGAATTATTTAACCAGTGTTGTAAATTCATTCTCCTGATGTGACCGGAGATAAACTATTCATCAGCTGGGTATGTAGGAAACAAGGAGGAAAGTAAAGACTGCAGATACTGGAGATCAGACTCGAAGAGTGTGGTCCTGGAAAGGCACAGCTGGTCAGGCAGCATCCAAGGATTAGGAGAGTCGACGTTACAGGTATAAGCCCTTCGTCAGGAATGCGATGTAGGAAACAAAACATTTATGATTGCAAAACGTAAGTTTTACAGAATGAGGGTGAGAAGAGTAAACTGGATTAAAACTTGGTGTGAAAATGAAAACAGCCTGAGATAGAATTAAGAACAACTTTTCAAAGTGTTTATAAGTGGGTACTAATGTTGCCTTTCTGTGGGACTATTTCTCTTCAATTTATATATCAATTATGTGGATGTACTGTTGCCCAGAGGGAGTGGTGTCAATACTTTCAAATGGAGAGCTCATTGATTCTTTAGAAGACCAAAGGAAATCATAGAGTGATACAGCATGGAAACAGACTCTTTGGTTCAACTTGTCCACGCTGACCATATATGCTAAACTGATCTAGTCCCATTTCCCAACATTTGACCTGTATCCCTCTAAACCCTTCCTATTCACTTACCCGTCGAGTTGCCTTTTAAATGTTGTAATGGAACCCACCTCCACCACCTCCTCTTGCAGTTATTCTGATAAAAGGTGGGTTAAAGTAGCAGATGGAATTAAATAACAATGTGTTTGAGTGCATGCATTTGGTTAAAAAAGACATAACTGCAGTAATTATGCTATGAATGAAAATAGATCTACTACTTTGTAAGAACATTAGAATCTATACAGCAGTTCCACAGTATATTAAAGTTGATGCCTCAAGTTGATACGGTTGAATTTTTAGAAAATGGAATGAAACATTTTAATTTGACATGTCAAATATAAAAGCCAAGAAGCAACAATGAGTCTGTATAAAGCTTTGGACCTCAAATGGAAAACTATATGGGATGACCCACTCTGTGCTATATATGAAGGATAATGGAGATTTAGAAATTCAGATTCACTGGGAGGGTGTCAGATTGAAAAAGTACAAATAAAAATCAAGATTTAGAGGGGAAAAAAATTATTTGCTTATGTAGAGGTAAGTAGTCTGAAATAGTTTTCAAATATTATAAGTCACTGTTTAATTTTCCAGTTTTGAAATGCATTTAACAGTACTCTAGTAATTAAAACTATTGAGGGCTCTAACTTAATCTGAGATCATCTTTTAAAAACATTTCTCTTAACTGTTGCATAAATTTCATGTGTAATAAAATGTTGAAAATGTTTAAATATCAGAATATTTGAACACTTTGTCAGAATCAGTTTTGTTAAAAATAAGACTGAAATTATGAATTATATTTGTTTCTCTTTCCCTAAAACTTCTTTCTTATCCATAAATTTTTTTATTCTTATTTAGGATGAAATTGCCAAGAAAAATTTTCTTCAGAAAGGTTCAACTAACCAACAGAAACGGGAGCTGAGCTTTACTAGTAAAGGAGGTGATGTCAAAGCTATCAAATTTAATGAAGATGTAAAGGATAAAAGCCAAAATAAACCAGAGTCAACAACAAAGAGGTCCTTGAGCACAGCAAGGCCTCTGCAAAAGCAGCCTAAGGAACCTTGTGAAAGTAAAAATCTGAGAAGCAAGGCTGTTGTACAGTCATCGTTGCAGAAAGAGCAAAGGTCAAAGGTGAATTTTGTGCATATGTTATGAGATGTTGCCGTTCAACTTTATACTGTTGTGTTAAGGAAATAATTTTAAGAGCCAGTTTAATGGTATGTTTTTGTAGAAATGCAATATGAAAATATTGTCATGTTAAGTTTGAGTGCCTTGTCACGATTTGTTCCACAATATTTTAAGACATATACTCAAAGAAACCCTGAACATATAAATTACATCACTGTAATAATATAAATTTAACTGAATTATTTTGGAAAACTTCACTTCTACATTTCCAATTACAGTAACTCTTGCATGGTTTCACAATACCAACACTTTAATGATTGCGTGCAGAGAGTTGGATAGGATTTTCACCCAAGCTGGAAGACAGTACAGAGGCAGGCAGCGTACACGCTGTTGCTGGCATTCTAGATTGTCAGCACACTCCCACTCTCCCCAGGCTACTCTCCTAGAGGTGGGATTGTGATTGATAGGGCTAACCACCCATAAATGGTAACTATTTAAGCTGGGTAAATGATCTTTTAAACTCTATTGTCAGAGGCTGACTAGAATTTTATCAGGGACAATGCTAGCTGCCTGGAGGTATCATCCTGGCAACATATCAGATCACCAACACGACAACCTGGCTGTGAAAACTCTGGACATTTCTTCAGCCAAAGTTATGCCCACAGACTGTCCTGTGCAGGTGTTCTCTCTCCACCTTGGTGGCCCAACAGCTGAAGGCATTTTTTTAAGTTTGGAAGTTCAAAATCTTTTAGGGGGGATGTGTCAGGGTGAAGTGTCTTATTTCCATCTGAACTGAATGACAGGCTGTTGCTCCTCCTAATCAGTAGCATCTCAAGTGGCCCTCCACCCCTAATAGGATAGACTGCCTGTTCTCTGGCCACCAATTGGTCAATTTTTGCAAAATTACTGCTGGATAACTTTTAATGGCTCAGTGGTTAGCACTGCTGCCTCACGACACCAGGGACCCAGGCCTGATTCCACTTTCAGGGCGACTGTCTGCGTGGAGTTTGCACATCCTCCCTGTGTCTGCGTGGGTTTCCTGTTCGTGCTCTAGTTTCCTTCCACAGTCCAACTATGTGCAGGTTATGTGGATTGGCCATGGTAAATTACCCATAGAATCCAATTTAAATTTGAAAAAAAAAGGCATACCTTCACAACATTTTTTTAAAAAATTAAGTAACAAATCTGTGCACAAAAAGCCATTAGCCCTGACATACTTTCCACAGACTGGTGAGGTCACAGCTAAATGGTTTCTGTCTGTAACACATTAGTCATTGCACCTCAAGTAACCCAGTTTGTGAGATGCTTTGTGATGTGATAATACATCAATGCAAATCTTTAGGAAACAAAACATTGCAGTATTAAATTATCCAATTGGCATAGCATTCAATAGGCTTTACATCCATACAGTGGCACCTAATCCTTGCAGCGTTAAGTTAGAAACTGCACATCCATTTTCACAATGCCTCTGTTTTCCTCATTTCCAGTTAGCTGAGTAGTCCTTTATTGAAGATTTAAAACTGCATCTATTTAAAGAGCTTCTTTCCTCATTGCAGATCCTTTTCCCTCATCACCCCATTGCAGACCCTCTCCCTTCACCACCCTCCATTGCAGACCCTCTCCCTTCACCTCCCTTCATTGCAGGCCCTCTCCTTTCACCTCTCTCCATTGCAAACCCTCTCCCTTCACTTCCTCATTGTAGACCTCTTCTCATTTTAAAGCCCCTCTGTCTCTACTTTTCATTCCCTCTCTCTTTTCATTCCCTCTCTCTTTTCATTCCCTCTCTCTTTCATTTCTCTTGTAGTTTTTTTTTTGTAACTCTCTCCCTCTTTCACAGCCTAAACCCTCTTTTGCTGCCCCTCTGGCAAATGTGTTGAGCCTTTGCCCCATTTGTAGCTCCTTTCTCCACTTTGCAGCCTCACACTACCTTGAGACCTTACAGATTCTTGCGTTGGGCTATGGTCTCTCAGCCTTGCTCCAAGCTCACAATCTCATTATCTGAGCCCTGGCTTCAATCCTCGGGGCCTGGCCTCAGAGACCTACTTTCTGGCATTGCTGCCGGACCTTGCAGCCTTACTCTCTGGGCCTCTGCCTTGCAGTTTGTCCCTGGGCCGCTATCTTAGTTTTGCAGCGTCTCTCCTCAGATCCCAGTCTTATGACCTAGCTCCTCAATCCCCAACATCATATCCTGGGCTTCAGCCTCACTTCCTCTTCCCCGACTTGCAGCTTCACCCCCCCAGGATTTGATTTTGCCTCCTGTCTATCCCCAGCTTCGCTCCCGAAGCCTGATTGCTTTGATTTCTGTTCTCCGTCAACTTGTTTTTCACTACTCCACCCCTACTTCCTGGAGCCTTGCTGACTAATACCATTCGCCTTTTTGCTGCTGTTCCAATCCCAGGTTGCTTCTCTTCTGTGTTTGCTGCTGATTGGTTTATATTAAACCTAGATACGTGGACAGATGTCCTACTGTCAGGTGAGATCAGCCAATAATGCACTGATTGTGGACTCAACTTTGGTTCAATTTAATCCTGGGCTTATCTACTAATGACTTTAATAAAACGTTCCAGAGCCTGCAATTTGTTAGATCTAACATTATTGAATAAGTTTTAAATTGATTGATTTGAGAAAAAGATAATAGATTTTGTTGTGATTGAGGTAGGAGGAGTGCACGCACCTTCTGAAGTCCCAAAACTCCACTCGGCACAGCGTAAAATTAAATACTTTACCCAGTTACCAATAAATCCAATTATGTACTTTGTTGTCTATATTAAGATTTGGAATGGAAAAAAGGATCATCAGTCAGGTTTCTTTAAACAGGAAAATTATTGATTTATTTGTGTAAAATGACTTTTTTGGCAAAGATGTAAAGCTGATTAACACAGTTTGAAATGGGAAAATATAAGTGTTAACCCTTCTAAATCACCAAAGCGACACATTTCTTTCTGCAGGGATTAACTTTGGGGAAAATATGAAACACTTTATCAATACTTGTTGGTTTTTGAAGAAGGAATAAGGTGTGAAATGTTCAAGATGGTCATTTTGTATTGGGAGGGATATGGATGAATGGATATGATATGAGAGTTAAATGATGTGAGTGAGAGTAAATGGACTTGGGTGGGTGTGTGAGGGTGAATAGATATGGGTGGGTGGGTGAGGTTAGGTGGATGGTTGGGTGAGGGTGGATGGTTGGATGTGTAAGTGAGACTGAATCTGACAGACACCCACCCTCCCCCACCCCTTAACACTTGTCATTAAAAGCAGTGTGGGGAAGGATGAAAATGCATGCTATAAAACAACCCATTTTTGTGTGCATTTCACTGAGACCAGTTTGGAGTGTGACCCAGGAGAGACGAATCTAGGTCAGTGTTAGTTAAATCCAGCTCTTTAGCTCATCCCTGGTTTGCCCATCACTTTCATAAGTGATTAGGATTTGAGATCTAGTCTTTCTATTTCTTTAGTTTTGTTTCTTAACCGAAAAGGCAATAATAAAAAGATTCAATAGTTAGCTCTGCTAATTAGCATTCTTCAATGTTCTTTTTTATTAAATACTCATTTAACTTATTGATTTATTACTTTTGAGTTTTTTTTCTGAAATTCATGTGTACCATTGTGGCAAACATTATTTTTTGGAGGTTTTCTCGCTGGACTCCTGAGTTAGACAGAATTGGAAATCAGGTTGTAAGTTTGCTCACTGAGCTGGAAGGTTTGTTTTCCGATATTTCATCACCATGCTAGGTAACCGCATCGGTGAGCCTCTGGTGAAGCACTGGTGTTATTGTCCCGCTTTCTATTTATGTGTCTTGGTTTCTTAAGGTCTGTGATGTCGGTTCCTGTTCTTTTTCTCAGAGGATGGTAGATGGGGTTCAAACCAATGTGTTTATTGATGGCATTCTGGTTAGAATGCCAGGCCTCTAGGAATTTCCATGCGTGTCTTTATTTAGCTTGTCCTACGATGGATATGCTTTCCCAGTCAAAGTGGTGTCCTTCCTTGTCTGTATGTAAGGATACTAGTGATAGTGGGCCATATCTTTTGGTGGCAAATTGGTATTCATGTATCCTGGTGGCTAGTTTTCTGCGTGTTTGTCTGATGTAGTGTTTGTTACTGTCCTTGCATGGTATTTTGTAAATGACATTCGTTTTGCTGGTTGTTTGTATAGGGTCCTTTAGGTTCATTAGAACATAAGAACTAGGAGTAGGCCGTCCAGCCCTTCGAACCTGCCCCGCCATTCAATAAGGTCATAGCTAATCTTTTCATGGACTCAGCTCCACTTACCCACGCTCTCACTGTATCCCTTAATTCCTTTATTTTAAAAAAATCTACGTTAGCTTGAAAAGCGTTCACTAAAGTAGCAGCAACTACTTCCCTGGGCAAGGAATTCCATAGATTAACAACCCTCTGGATGAAGATGTTCCTTCTCAGTTCAATCCTAAACCTGTTTCGTCTAATCTTGAGGCTATGCTCTTTTGTCCTAGCTTCACCTGCCAGTGGAAACATTCTCTCTACTTCTATTTTATTGATTCCCTTCATACTTGTATATGTTTCTATAAGATTCCCCCACATTCTTCTTAATTCCAATGAATTTAATCCCAACCTAATCAGTCTCTCCTCATAAGCCAACTCCCTTAACTCTGGAGTCAACCTAGTGAACCTCCTCTGCACCCCCTCCAATGCCAGTACATCTGGCATTCCCGACTCAGGTGACTGACTGTGTGGAGTTTGCACGTTCTCCCCGTGTCTGCGTGGGTTTCCTCCGGGTGCTCCGGTTTCCTCCCACAGTCCAAAGATGTGCGGGTCAGGTGAATTGGCCATGCTAAATTGCCCGTAGTGTTAGGTAAGGGGTAAATGTAGGGGTATGGGTGGGTTTCGCTTCGGCGGGTCGGTGTGGACTTGTTGGGCCGAAGGGCCTGTTTCCACACTGTAAATCTAATCTAATCTAATCTAATCTAATCTAATCTTTTCTCAAGTAAGGAGACCAAAACTGCACACCATACTCGATCTTGTACAACTGCATCATTACCTCTCTGCTTTTAAACTCAACCCCTTTAGCAATGAAGGACAAAATTCCGTTTGCCTTCCTAATTACTTGTTGTACCTGCAGACCAACCTTCTATGTTTCATGTGCAAGGACATCCAGGTTCCTTTGCATAGCAGCACGCTGCAACTTTTTACCATTCAAGTAATAATCTTTTTTTATTGTTACTTCTACCAAAATGTATGACTTCACATTTGTTAACATTGTATTCCACCTGCCAGACTTTGCCCAATCACTCAACATATCTGTGTTCCTTTGCAAAGTTTCACAGTCCTTTGCACACTTTGCTCTGCCACTCATCTTAGTCTCATCTGCAAACTTTGACACCGTACACTTGGTCCCCAACTCTAAATCATCTGTATAAATTGTAAATAATTGCAGTCTCAATGCCAATCCCTGAGACACGTCACTAGTCACTGATTGTCAGTTAGAATAGCACTCATTTATTCCCACTCTTTGCTTCCTGTTAATCAACCAATCCTCTATCCATGCTAATACTCTACCCCTAACACCATGCATCTTTATCTTATGCAGCAGGCCACTTGTGCAGCACCTTGTCAAAGGCCTTTTGGAAATCTAGGTGCACCACATCCACTGGGTCCCCGTTGTCCACCTTACTCAAAATTTCAAAAGATTTGTCAAGCATGACCTGCCCTTCATGAAGCCATGCTGCATCTGTCCAACAGGACAATTTCTTTCGAGTTGCCCTGCTATTTATTCCTTGATAATAGACTCAAGCATCGGTCCCCACTACAGTGTGGTCTATAACTTCTCATCCTTTGTCTACCTCCCTTTTTAAATAGTGGCGTCACAGTTGCTGTTTTCCAATCTGCTGGAACTGTCCCAGAGTCCAGCCAATTTTGGAAAATTACTGCCAGTGCACCTGCTATTTCTCCCGCCATCTCTTTTAGTACCCTGGGATGCATTCCATCAGGGCCAGGAGACTTATCTATCCTTAGCTCCATTAGCTTACCCAACACTAACTCTTTCCTAATAATGATTGTTTTCAGGTCCTTCCCTACCTTAGTCTCTTTGTCAATGACTGGAATGTTATTAGTGTCCACCACTGTGAAGGCCGATACAAAATACCTGTTCAATGCCTCGGCCATTTCACCATATCCCATAACTAAATGCCCCTTCTCATCCTCTAAAGGACCAACATTTACTTTAGCCACTCATTCATTTTATATATTTATAGAAATGTTTGCTGTCTGTCTTTATATTCTGTGCTACGTTGTTCTCATGTTCAATCTTACTTTTCTTTATAGCTCTTTTTGTGGCTTTCTGTTGACCTATAAAGTTTTTCCAATCTTCTAGTTTCATGCTGTTTTTGGCTGCTTTGTATGTCTTTTTCAATTTGGTAGCCTACCTTATTTCATTCGACACCCATGGCAGATTACCCCTTTTCTTACACTCCCTCCTTTTCACTGGAATATACCCTTGCTGAGCTCTTTGAAAAATTTCTTTGAAAGTCCTCCACTGCTCGTCATTTGTGCCACCATAAAATCTTTGTTTCAAGTCTACTTTAGCCAGGTCCTCCGTCATTCTATTGTTATCCGCCCTGTTCAAGCACAGGACCCTGGCATTGGATTTTATTTTCATACTCTCCATCTGTATTCTAAATTTAACCATACTGTGATCATTCCTTTCAAGAGACTCTTAACTATGATGTCATTAATTATTCCTGTCTCATTACACAGGACCAGATCTAGGATAGCTTGCTCCGTTATTGGTTCCATTACATACTGTTCAAGAAAACTATCACGGATACACAACAAACTCCTCCTCAAGGCTACCCTGACTGACTTGGCCTGACCAATCTACATGTAAATTAAAATCCCCGATGATAATAAGCATACCATTTTTACAGGCATTAGTTATTTCTTTGTTTATTGCCCCACCCTGATGTGATGTTGTTATTTGGTGGCCTTTAGACAATGCCTATCAGTGACCTTTTCTTCTTAGAATTTCTCATTTCCACCCAAATAGATTCAACCTCATTCTCCATATCATCTTTCAGCACTGCTCTGATGTCGTCCTTGAATATCAAAGCGACACCACCTCCCTTACATTCCTGTCTGTCCTTCTGAAAATTCTGGTACCCCTGGATATTTAACTCCCAATCGTAACCATTCTGTAACCATTTCTATGTAATGACTACCAAATCATACTCATTTGCGATGATTTGTGCCGTTAACTCATCAACCTTGCTTCAAATGCTACAAGCATTCAGGTAAAGTGCCTTATGTTAGCTTTCTTCCCATCATGATTCACAACATCTCTAATATCTCCTGAGTTATCCTTCCTTTCTCCTTCTTTCATAGTCTGGCTTGAACTTAAACCCTCCTGCATACGTGCTAACCTGCTGCTCACCTTTATATTTATCATCATACTTCCCGTCGCTTTCTCTTTCCCTCCTCACCCCCCCCCCCCAACTCAAAAGTTTAAAGTCGCTATTTAAGTGTTGGTAGGTTTGTGGGCTACCATGATGCCAAAGAGTCTGAGTAGTCTCAAAAATCGCAAAATTGGAAATGTCCCCACCCAACCTCCCCATGCTGAAAGCTCAGAAAGATCTGATCTCGGGTGGCATTCTCCACTTCAATCTTCACTGCAATTTCTTCTAATATATTTCTTCTAGCTACCTTTTTTAAATCCTTTTGATATTTATATTCAATCCATGTCCTAAACATTTGGCTTTTATTTAATCTACAGTACTTTGTTGGGCATCTTCTGATTCTGCAAATAGTGCTGTATGGTCAGTGTGCCACGAATTCATGGTCTTGCATTCAAATTTTGCTCCTGGAAGTACATTGTATTCTCAGAATATTTGTTTTGTATTTAGACTGCGTACTTTTGTTGGTGGTACACAACCTTGCTTATTCTTCACTTCACTTGAAATATGTGCCTAACTGCCCGACTTGTAAAAAAGCAGACAGTCCCACTGGGGTGATAGGAGGGGAGAGAGGAGATGGTGACAGAGAATGTTTCAACTCTAGCAGTTAGACACACCATTGTTCTGCCATTCTCACATTCCAGATACTTAATATCAACTATCAACATCTTTTCTTCACCAGAACTCTACACACAACACCGCCACCCCTCATTACAGCAAAAATGTTGCCCCCTCTACACTTCAGTTAGCTCTGATGAAAAGTTATCTAGACTCAACGCATCAGCTTCCTGTCACTCCATGGATGCTGTTTAATCCACTCTGATGTCCAGCATTTGTTATTTTCAGTACAGATTCCACCATCTGCAGTAATTTGCTCCTATCACATGATGAATCACTGCTTTAAAAAACATATCTACATGACAATGCAACATGTAATAATGACATGTGAAGCTTTCAAAACATTTACCTTTTAAAATCTTCCTTTCTCCTGAGCAGGCTTTCCCAGTGGTCACAAACTCTCCAAGGAGTGTTTTTTAAGGCTTCTAGAGCACAGAACACCATGTGGGAAGCAAATACCATTTTCTTGTGGTTGTCACAATGGACACCTCGAACAGGAAAGGGTTGTGTGTATGTTTTGCAGCCAAAGCCTTCCTGACCTGCAAAACTGAAACTGACATAGGGTAAGGAAGGCAGAGGAAAATTGCAACGCAATTCACACCTCCACTGGGAGTCAAAATTCCAACCTGTCATGTCTGAATAATCAAACCTTGAAGTTGACACATGTGCCTGGAGTTAATTTTGAATATTCTGTTCCAGATATCCACTAATCTGGATGGGATTACTTTGAGTGACCCGGTTTTGCAAAGTGAAGACTACCTCAGAAGAGTGTATGGAAAGGCAGTTTATCAGGGGCATCGTAGAACTTACAAAAAAGGTCCATACCTGAAGGTGAACTCTCCGATACCTAAATCCAAGCCACAGAGGCCGAAAATGATTGAGAATATTAAGGGTTAGTGCTTTGTTTCATTGTAAATTCTGTTTCATGTTTTACCAGTTATGCTGTTCCTCAGACTTGTTCTGATGTTGTAGCTTTAGGAAATGTCTCATAAGTCTGGTTCTGTTTAATCAGTCAGGCAAGACTTGCACATTTTAATCTGATTCTCCTTCCAATTTGAATCTGCATTTAATTAAATGAAGAGACCATAATGATGCTGATTTACCATTAAGTAGGTCATTACCAGATGTGTTTAATTACAGCAACAATGAATGGCTTGGTAATACATGAAGATGTCTGTAATAATTTATTCATTTTATTCATGTATATATTTGTGTTTTCAGGGGAAGAAACTTAAACCAAGCTCACTTCAAAGCAAGCTTAATCAGATGCAAGCTACTCATGTGTTGCTGAGCTTCATAAGATCTGGTTGACTTTTCTTTGCATTTTTAATTTAAATAATGCTGTCTTAGGTTGCACTTTTTTAACCTAGATGATAGATATTTTCTTTGAATTTTTGTAAAGTGAAACTCTTTCTTTTTTCACAAACTGAAGCAAAGCAAGATTATATAAAGCCGACAAAGGTGTTGTTAGACTCATTTCTTGCCATTATGTGGAATTAAACAAATGGCAGGCAACCTCTTCCCAGACGTCGATCCATAACAGTCACAATTGCATTTATCCAGCATATTTAACATTGCAAGACAATCCAATTAGAAACTCAATACTCGATAGATTTAGAAATTAGTTATGCTTTAATTACTTTATTGTGTCTGTGAAATTCATGAGCAAATACTCAGAAACAGTTGAGTTCACAGTTTCACATTTATTGGAAAAATTCTATGGATTAATTTGATTTTAGAATTATCTTATAGCATTTAATATGTGTTTTTTGAGTGAGGTATGATTCTGTAGGAATAGAGGAAGAGCAGTGTAAGTGTTCTGAAATCTGCAGTGAGAGTTCAGTCTTCCAGACATAAAGATGATTCGCAGAGTAAATGGGGGACCACTAAATGTGATGTTAAACCATGTATTTTTGTGTACTATGGGTCATTGTGTTATAACGCGTGTTTCATCAACGCGAATTTGCTGTAATGCGATTGACGAGTTGAGGATGCTGTTTGTCCAGCACAAACTTTTAATACTTTTTTGGCTATAACAAAATTACATCGCCAACACTATAACACTGTTTGTAAAATGTGTTTTTTCTGTAATGCGGGGTTGCACAGGAACATAACCATTGCATTATAGAAGAACTGACTGTACTGTGATTGGACTGCTTTGATAATACATTTGACTTATTAGCATCCTTTATTAATGATATTAGTGTCTTTAGAGCTTGAAAATGTATCCATGGCACATGCACACACCTTGTGGGATGAATTGCACTAGACAGCATGTTGGTGAGTTGTTAGTCTGTATGCAGTGAATATTTGAAATAAACACTGAGAAAGCTGGAGAAACTCAGAAGGTCTGGCAACATCTGTGGAGAGAAACAGAATGAATGTTTCAAGTCTGATAGGAGTTTCTTTCGCATTTTGTTTTCAGATTTTTACCATCTGCAATATTTTGCTTTTATTTACAAAGAATATCTGCTGTAATATATATTTAGCAGACAGATCATGAAGCCAGTCATTATGATTGTGATGCATTTTTGGAGACATCTCTTAACCCATAGCTTCACCTTCAACCGTAGAAAGGAACCCTAACCTATGTTATTTAAATACGTTATTAACTATTTAAAGTTTAATTGCTATCTGATTTATTTTGATTGTTTCTACAGTTCTATAGGTGTTTGAGACTTTTTGTGATTGATTCAAGTTTGAAATGTCTACACATGTTTGCTAAAGTGATTTTTGGCCTGAACTAGTTCCCTTGGACCAGAGCATGACTACAATTTCAGCAGCAAAATGATCATATTGATAGTGGCTTTTAAGATGACTATGACAATGAAATTTTCTGTGTTTGGATCCTTCCGAGCTGAAACTGGAAATATTTGTGGAAATCTCAAAATTTTCAATGCACGGATTCATGTCATAAAGCTTTCTCTTGAAAGATAGCCATGGGGGGAGGTGATGGTCTCATGATATTATCGCTGGACTGTTAATCCAGAGACCCAGGTAATATTCTGTGCACCAGGTTCAAATGATGCCTTGGCAGATGGTAGAATTTGAATTTACTTAAAAAGAAACACTAGAATGAAGACTCTAATGATGACCATGAATCCATTGTCAATTGTTGTAAAAACCTATCTGGTTGACTAATGTCCTTTAGGGAAGGGAATCTGCCATCCTTACCTGGTCAGGCCTACATGTCAGTCCAGACCCACAGCATTGTGGTTGACTCTTAACTCTTAATTAGAGATGAGCAATAACTACTGCCTAGCTAGCAATGCCCACATCTAAAGACTGAACTGTAAGCTCTGTGCAGTGCCTTGTGCCAAATTACTAATGGGCTTCTGCAGGTTTCTGAATGCATCAACCATACCAGCAGTGTTCTTTTAAAGGTTGTCAGTAAAGTCCTCAACTGAAACCTGATAACATTATTGAAGTATGGCAAGTGAATCTCCCAGTAGCAACTTGAATAATTTCAAATTCTGACCCCTACTCAAATTTTTGGGAACTATCCAATACTTAGCCCACATTTAAACTTGCATATTTGATCTTTTGAGATACAACTCTTCAAAGGTATTGTTTTTTTTTTGAAATTACTTGAGCAGATATATTCTTCAGAGAAGAGGTCTTCATAATGGTTGCCATAAACTTATTGCTGATGTCCTATACCGTTTTTGTCACTTTAATAGGTATCAAGCTGAAATCCACAAGAACTCAAACCGCATCATCAGCAGTCAAGAAAGCTGTAACCACCCAAGGGACAGAGCAGCACATCTCTGCTCCAGATTTTCAGAGCAACCAATACTTGTTTAGTCCATCACATCAGATACCATCAACATCACGTATTTCAGGCCCAATTGAAGGACAGCTTGTCCCAATGGCTATTGCTCTAGGTATGTTGAAAATTAAATTTGATTATCAGAAGTGGTTATTTCTCTTCCAAAATGAAGAAGTTCAGTTTTGATCATTGTTCTAATAGATTGGTTCTTCATTTTTCCAGATAATTTGGTCCACTGATGTATATGTATATATTTATCTGTAAGATGATGATAGAGTTGGCAACTCTTCCCTGCTGAGTTAGTGCCTTTACATCTTGACAAAAAGCATAAATAGATTGAATCTTTATCTTTATGGAGTTAGTATTTTGTGAAATGTTGGAATAAAAATGGACTAAGAATCATGACAACAGGCACCTGTGAAAAAGTGTGCCCATGCAATATTTTTTATAATATTAGAAGCTATCTCGAGACATTACCAGCCCTTGACCCCTAAACAAGTGCGCTTAACCCTCTGTTCCATGTTGGCCTTATTTAATTTTCTGCTATAGGTTGCTCTGTGTGTCTGAACAGTCAGTGAAATCAGAGTACTAGAGCCTTAGCATGGCCAGGGTTTGTTGTCTATCCCTCATTATTCATGAAATACAGGGAAACTAGCCATTTGGTTACAGACTGGCTCAAAGATAAGAGACCGAGGGTGGAGTTGGAGGTTTGCTTTTCAGACTAGAGGCCTGTGACCAGCAGTGTAGTCATGAGGATTGGTGGAAGAAAGGATGGTGTAGAACTTGAAAGGGTTCAGAAAACTCTTAAAAGGACGTTGTCAGGATTGGAGGATTTGATCTATAAGGAGAGGCTGAATAGGCTGGGGCTGTTTTCCCTTGAGTGTTGGAAGCTGAGGGGTGATTTTATAGATGTGGGGCATGGATAGTGTAAATAGACTTTGGTTGGGAAAGTCCAAAACTAGAGTGCAAAGTGAGAGGGGAAAATTTAAAAGGGACTCAGGGGGCAGCTTCTTCATGCATAGGGTGGTGCATGTATGGAATGAGCTGCCAGAGGAAGTGGTGGAGGCTGGTACAATGACAACATTTAGGGTAATGAGCCAAGTGCTGGCAAATGGAACAAGATTAATTTAGGATATCTGGTCGGCATGAACGAGTTGGATTGAAGGGGCTCTTTCAATGCTGTACATCTCTATGACTGAAATGAGTGACTCTACAGGCATTCCTATTAACTACAGGGTGGTCAGTTTATCTTCAGTAGGGGGAAAGTTTTTGAACTAATGATGGGAGAAAGAGGTTAACAGGTTTGAATTAATTCAGAGGAACTAGCTTGGATTTGTCAAGGAAGATTATGTTTGACTAATCTGATTGAAACCTTTTAAAAGGTAACAGAGAAGGCTGATGAGATAAATGCAGTAGGGCTTGCCTGTATAGATTTCAAGAAACTGTTTTACAAGGTACCACATAAAAGCCTAGTTAACAATATTGAGGTTCATGGAGTATCAGTGTCAATTTAGATTAACAATTATTGAAGGTCAGAAAATAGCATGTGGAGACTCGAAAATAATATACTCTCCAAGGGTCAATGCAAGGCTGTGGGAGAATTTGCTATAGATAAATTAATTGGATATTGAATTACAGAGTCATTTTTTCTCAAAATTTACAGGTATGAAATTTGGAAGTATGACAAGCATTAAGCATAATACCAATCAATTGACACAGGACTTGGATCGGTTTACAGACATTGGGAAGATGTTATTTACTAGGGAGAAGTGTGAGATGGTTTATTTTGACAGAAAGGGTAGAGGAAGGCAATATAGAGGTAATGGCACTGTTTTAAATAATGCAGTGATCATGGGATTTATGTGCATAGATACTTGTGAGAGTAGCAAAGCAGTTGACATCTTTAGCTCCATAACAAATGGTGCTATGTACAAAAGAAGGAAGTTATGTGTAGTCTTTATAGAGCCCTAGTTAGGGACAATTAGAGTATCCAGTCCAATTCTATTCACCAAACTTTAGGAAGGATGTGAAACCTTGAGAAGTTATAGAATGGCTCCAGGAATGACAGACTTTAGCTGCAAGGTTATGTTGGAGAAATTGGGGTTGTTCTCCTTGAAGCAAATTAAATTTGAGAGGAGATTTGATACAAGTGTACAATATTATGAGAGGTTTATTAAGAGTTTAGTTAAATCATTCCCATCAGCTGATGGTACAAGGACTAGCCAACAGATATGATTTTGAGCTGGAAATACTGAGATGAGCAAGCTTTTTTTTCATGCAGTCATGGGATGGGGGTATCACTGGCTCATCCAGCATTTATTGCCCATCCCCAGTTGCCTACAGGACAGTTAAAAATGGGTCGAATCACATGTAGGCCAGACCTGGTAAGGATGGAGACAAAAAAACTGCAGGTGCTGGAATTCAAGGTAGACAGGCAGGAAGCTAAAAGAACACAGCAAGCTAGGCAGCATCAGGAGGCGGAGAAGGCAATGTTTTGGGTGTAACTGAAGAACGGTTACACCTGAAACGTCCACTTCACCTCCTAATGCTGCCTGGCTTTCTGTGTTCTTACAGCCTCCTTTTTGTCAGAACAAGTAAGGAAGTCTGTAACCTTCCCTAAAGGACACCAGTGAACCAGACAGGTTTTTCTAACAATCAACAATGAATTCATTGTCATCATTAGACTCCGAATTCCAGGTTTTAAAATTGAATTCAAACTACACAATCTGAGGCGGCGAGAATCAAATTGGTCCCCAGAACATGATCTGGGTCTCTGGATGAACAGTCCAGTGATAATCCTACCAGGCTATCACCTCCCCAAAGCAAAAACTTTGTTGTGCAGCAAATGGTGACGACTTGGAACTTGCTACTGGTTTTATCTTTTGTGTTTCCGTGATCTTCAAATGGCAGCAGAATAACATTGTAATCAAAGTTAACTTGGGCTTGAACTCTCAAACAAATATAACAAACAGTAAACAAACAACAAAATAGTGGCAGCAGTACAGCATTTCTTTCGTAGGAGTTTTTAATGATTAACTTGCTCCTTGAGTAAATGGAAGATAACAATGTGCAATTATTGCACTAAATGTTGTACCTCGTTTTACAGTATTGAACAGTTCCTTTGTATGGTCACTGTCTGGGCAATAGAAAGACTTTTGTCTTTCCAAAGTTGTCTGATAGGTATTCTGCTTCAAGTAAAACTGATGAATAAATACAGTATAAAAATATTATGGATACTAGGAATCTGAAATAAAGACTTAAAGTGCTGGAAATACTCAATTCCTTTGACAACATCTGTGGAAAAGAAAATTGGAGCTCACAAAAGTTAGAAATACGAGAGGTAGTGGAAAAGGTAACAAAAAAGGGAAGATCTTTGATGGAGTAGAAAATGGGAGTAATTAAATGACAAAGAGGATCATCATATAAGTCAAAAAGAGTTGATAATGATACGAGTTAAGACAGAAATGATGGATCAAGAGCAACAACAGGTTTTCACCAATGTTTCATGTACTGATGTCCATGTTTTGAGTTTGACAATAAAAGACTTTCTGAGATTTACAATGTTTTATTGTATAACTATAATTTAGCATTTGCATCAGTTCTGCATTTCCCTGTCGAAAAGACCACCACATTCTGGATAAACTCCACTCTTAAATACAAAATCTTAATGAACATTACTGACACTCAATTAACTTTGGAGCTGTTGTGTTTCAGCCTTAAAGGGACCCGCATTTCTAATTCTGACAGACTTCTTTTAATTTATAGAAAGGTTGTGTTTATTCAGGGGTATATAGGTCTAAAAACACAATTTCAGATTCTCACTATCAGATACTTACTTCTT